>NC_050583.1:41441463-41656463 GCF_013368585.1 Megalops cyprinoides
CAATGAACTAGAAGTCACAGATCTTCATAGGTTTATCTCATAAGTGACATGTGTATGCTAAACTGATCCTTTATATTCATGTGAGAACAAGGAAATGCAGGTGATTATGATCTTCTCGCAGTGCTCAAAAATGTCTTTGCATTGGTCACCATCAGAAACTAAAGTAGACCACCTTTTTATATTGACTAATAAGTTAATGTAGACCGCCTCTTTATATTAATTAATGCTGCATGAAGAAATTAATTAAACTCTTTCTTCATCAGGAACTTTGACCTGGTAATTCTGTCCAAAATCACAATAAGACTGAAGCAATTGAAAAAAAATCATTTCATTTTCACAAATATTCCATATATCCCCAGTTATATTATAGACTTTGCAGCAAATTTTGAAGGAATATTTCGGTTTTGAAAAGACACTTAAACACTTAAATGTGTCATCTGTAAAATTAAACATACTTAGTTTTGTTAGGGCAGTCAAAGTGGATTGGCACAATCATTTTCTGGAAGTTTTAAGTGTCTCACTTGAAATTTTCTCATCACGAATAGATATTAATTACTGCACACCAGTGTATTAAGTTTTCCTGGCTTTTTAAATTTTATGGCCAAAGACAGAGATATTTTAATATCTCACACCTCAGATATGTTATAATATATAACACCTCAGGCCAGAATGCAACTAACTTGACGTATTCGCCGCAGTCAGCCCTGCGGGTTGCACTGCACATCTTGAGAGACACTGGTTTTGAGTAATCTCAGAGCAAAAGGATGTATTTTACAGGAAACAGACTAAATATAGTCAAAATTGTTAATTCATTGTCGCTTAATGAAATCATATAAAACAAAGCAAAAATGATACTATAATGAAAATAAGCTGTGGTTGCAATAAAGCTGAACATGTAGGTTTGCACTCCCTGTTCTGTGAGGCTGTTAAGCAGCTTACTGATGATACCTAAAGCAAAGTCAGTCCAATAATTGAAGCCAAAGTGACGTCAACAGGGTCAATCTTCTTTTGCCCGCAGACTGAGGTTGGTGTCTGTCTCCTGGCAAGGCTCATGACATGAACAAAATTCAAAAACAGGTTTTCCAGCACTCAGCTTTCGCTTTCACCTCCATGTCATGCTAGCCTAACCAGCCTGAGGTGATGAGGACTGTTTGAAACGAGGGTATTTAGGTATTGTCCGGTCTCCTATTGGACTCCTAGATTGGGCCATTTTGGTAGCATCTGGCACTCCTCTTTTCACTGCTGTAGAGCCCTTATGAAGGACTTTCAGTGTCTATATTTGTGTGTGCTGGCTTCAAGAGGTATGTGTGTTTCAGGGTATATGTGAAAGTGGGTACGGACCAGTACTTCTCAGAATGCCTGCTGAAGCTCCAGACTCCGCAACACCAGCAGGAGTGTGAGGCAGAGGGCAAGAGCTCTGGGGACTGCTCTACATGTACAGATCCCAGCAACTGCATCACATGGTGCAAGTCCACGCTGGTGAGACCACTGTCCCATGGAGGACTACTCTGCATGATGCATGACCACCCCTCACTCTTTGCTCAGAGGCTAGCTGAGCTTTCGTTCCAAGCCCTGACAATGGCTGTTATGTCTCATGCATGGACTGCATTTGAAAATAAGAAAGCATAAAATTAAAAAATTTGAACAAGTCTGTAACACCAGACCAAATTCCTTAACAGAATGTAGGCATGTTTCTAATGTACCTTTGTATACAATAAACCTCTCACTTAGAACTGTTTAATTATAAGCAAGTGAAATAAAATTTCATTGAAATCCTACATTTGCTTAACTTAAAAGCAATTACGACTGCTATTGCTTGATTAAACCAATCTGAGGACAGAAACATAGTTAAACCCATTGAAGTGTAAGGCCATCTGCAGGCTGGAAGGAAGCAATGGAACTACTGTTTTACCCACAGGCCTTCACCTCTCCCCTTTCCTCTTCGACCTGTGCAATTCCTCCCCCACAGATTGATCTGTCCAGACCTGTTCTTCCCCCTCCTGCCCCCACCCCAGGCTCCGGCATCCTGGAGATAGGCGGGTTCTATGACCCCCCTGAATCCCCTCCAAGCCGCGACTACTTCCAGGACTACATCGGGACGGTGATAGTCCCGTTCGCTCTTGCATTCGTCTTGTGCCTCATCCTGGCCTACATCATGTGCTGCCGGCGAGAGGGCGTGTATGTTTCAAGTTCCATTTGGATTGTCTGAGCCATTTATGTTGGGGATGTGTGGAGTTTTTGTACCTTTTGTCCCTCTTGTGGAAACATCACTTAAGTGATGACCCAGAATTACAAGACATATACAGAATTCTTTCCGGTGACCATTTCCAATTGCTCTTGGACGTGGAAGCTTCAAAGACTTCACATCCCTCAAGTGAAATAAAAGCAGCTGCTGTCATACATTTAGTCAACTGTCTGTTATGGTATGGCAGCCAGTTTCTCTCAGATTGTTGGATGTATTATTTCAACCTGTATGTCTGCCAGTTGGTTGCTTGCAGGTAGGTGTAATAGTTGTATATCTATGATGAAAACTCAGGTTTTGCTTTGAGAAAGGGAATCTGAACACTTTCTGCTCACAAAACTCACCCAGGATCATCTTACCTGTGTTTACCAAAATCTTAACCACAGATATTCTGGTGCAAAGATCAAGCTTATGTAGGGTCAATGTTTGGGGGTAACATATATATATACAACCACAGACTGACCACCAGCTGGTACTGTTGGCTTCACTGGCTTCACATGTTTTTTTTTACCTTTTCAGGAAGAAAAGAGATGCAAAGACCCCAGAGTAAGTGAATTCTTTAACCCCTCTTTTTAGTTACATCTTCAATCACAGGCAAAATTGTCCAGTTTTCTGGACACTGAATCATGTCCTCATAGTTCTGACTGGCCAATTTTCTTAAATAAAGAAAAGAAAATGAAAAGCTCAAAATGACATGATACTAGACACTGAACTGCCCTGCTACCCAAGAAGACCATAACTCTGATGCTTTGCTGCAGAACTGAACTGTTCAATTCTCCTTTAGTTGTTATGAGAACATGAGTTCAAATAACCTGCTAGAGGGTGTTGTAGTTTTTTTTATTTAAAATGTTCCTTATAATTAACTGTTTGTTTGTTTGTTTTTTCTCTGCATTTTTGTTTGTTGGAAGATTACATTACAGATGGAAATAGTCTGTCATTTACTTTGTTGTTCTTTCTGTCTTTACATTTCAAAAACCTGCAATTTCATAAGGGTGTGTAGACTTTTTATATCCACTGTACTTAGGGTTTAAAGTCAGTCAGTTGTTGAAAGGAGTCACCAGACACATATTGTAACCTGCCAGGGCCAGGGCCAGGATTGAGCACTGTAAACTGATGTAAACTGTAAACTGTCCAGCTCTTATTTAATTAATCAGAACATGGAATGGAAATAAAGTCAGATATTAAAGACAATGATTAGTTCTATGAGGTGGTTAAATTCTTGACAAGTATATAAACGTGTATTCTCTCAAGGGCCAGTGTTGGGTGGCCCTGAATTGTTTGCTTTTGATCTTTGGTGCTCAACAGAATGATGAGTCTGGCTGCTCTTTTCAAATGTTTACGCATGTTGCATCTCCCCCTCTGTCTTTTCTCTACAGCATTCAGCTGTACCACCAGCGCACAATCCTCGGCAACACCAATGAGCTCCGCAGCATGGCAGCGGGACGCGGAGTTCCCCAGCCTCTGTCCACCCTACCTATGTTCAACATCCACACCGGAGAGAGGGTGCCCCCCGTGCAGAGGCCCTTCCACTCGGACAGCTCTCACATCCCCCTCATCATGGCACAGGAGTGAGTGTGTGCATCAGTGACATGCAGCCCTCCCCCCTCATTCAGCTGTCTGACAAACACACACACACTGAGCAAAAAGGTAGACTTAGCCCAGGCACAGCACAGGACTACATTTATAGGACATCACATTGTGATTAAACTGGGAAAGCCACTGGGGACTTTGTAGAAAGAAGACAGGGTGACAAACCTATAACAACCAATACATACAGAAAAAACTGTTTGGAAAGTTAGTCAGTGACATTGTAAGTGCCAGTCTTTTTTATAGTTTTTTATAAATGTGTGATCAAGAACCATCACATGTATATATATATATATACCTTGTTTTATTCACAAATGTGTTATAACACTCCGTTGCAAGAACCAGTTGTGACGTACAGTGCAGTAATTACAGTGGTTCCAGACTGTTTAGTCCCCTTTACACTCTGACCTTCTCTAAGTTCTCAGACATCCCTACAAAAACACAGGCTCCCATTTACACTATATTACTGTTGCTTAGCAGACACCTTTATCCAAAGTGCCTTACTGTACATAACTTACAAGTTGTATGTTATCCATTCGTGCAGCTTGGAATTTACTGAGGCACTTTGGATTATATACTGTTCCCAAGAGTATAGCAGCAGTTCCACACCAAGGAACTGAGCTAGCAACCTTTGGAATACAAGCCCTCTTCCTTACCACCATGCTGCCCCCTCATTTAACATTCTCACTGCCCTGCTTACACAGGCGAAACACACACTGCTTTTCCGACACATTTATACCAGTCACAGGTGAAATAAACTATACATACAGTCTATTCAGAAAGTATATACAGTCTATTCAGAAATGTTGTAGCCTTATGCTAAAATCGTTTAAATTCATTTTTTCCCTCATCAATCTACACTCAATACCCTATAATGACAAAGCGGAAACAGGATTTTAGAAATTTTTGCAAATTTATTAAAAATGAAAAAACTGAAATATCACATGGACATAAGTATTCAGACCCTTAACTCAGTACTTTGTTGAGGCACCTTTGGCAGCGATTACAGCCTGGAGTCTTCTTGGATATGATGCGACAAGCCAAGTCCACTCTTCTCTGCAGATCCTCTCAAGCTCTGTCAGGTTGGATGGGGACCATCAGTGGACAGCCATTTTCTGGTCTCTCCAGAGATGTTCAATTGGGTTCAAGTCCGGGCTCTGGCTGGGCCACTCAGCACCATTCACGGAGTTGTCCCTAAGCCACTCCTGGCTCCTTGTCCTGGCTGTGTGCTTAGGGTCATTGTCCTGTTGGCCCAGTCTGAGGTCCTGAGAGCTCTGGAGCAGGCTTTCATTAAGGATATCTCTCTACTTTCAGCTTTCCCTCAACCCTGCCCAATCTCCAAGTCCCTGCCGCTGAAAAACACCCTCATAGCATGATGCTGCCACCACTATGCTTCACCGTTGGGATGGTATTGCGCAGGTGATGAGCGGTGCCTGGTTTTCTCCAGACATGACGCTTAGAATTGAAGCCAAACAGCTCAATCTTGGTTTCGTCAGACCAGAGAGTCCTTTAGGTGCTTTTTTGCAAACTCCAAGCAGGCTTTCATGTGTCTTTTACTGAGGAGAGGCTTCTGTCTGGCCTCTCTGCCATAAAGCCCAGATCGGTGGAGTGTTGCAGTGATGGTTGTCCTTCTGGAAGTTTCTCCCATCTCCATACAGGAACTCTGGAGCTCAGCCAGAGTGACTATTGGATTCTTGGTCACCTCTTTTACCAAGGCCCTTCTCCCCCGATCGCTCAGTTTGGCCTGGCAGCCAGCTCTAGGAAGAGTTCTAGTTGTTCCAAACTTCTTCCATTTAAGAATTATGGAGGCCACTGTGCTCTTGGGAACCTTCAATGCAGCAGAATTCTTTTTGTAGCCTTCCCCAGATCTGTGCTTCGACACAATCCTGCCTCTGAGCTCTGCAGGCAGTTCCTTCAACCTCTTGGCTTGGTTTTTGCTCAGATATGCATTGTCAGCTGAGAAACCTTTATAGACAGGTGGGTGCCTTTCCAAATCAGGTCCAATCAATGGAATTTACCACAGGTAGACTCCAATCAAGGTGTAGAAACATCTAAAGATGATCAAGAGAAATGGGATGCACCTGAGCAAAATTTTAAGTGTCATAGCAAAAGGTCTGAATACTATTTAAGTTTTTTATTTTGAATAAATTTGCAAAAATTTCTAAAATCCTGATTTCATTTTGTCATTATGGGGTATTGAATGTAGACTGATGAGGGAAAAATGAATTTAAATGATTTTAGCATAAGGCTGCAACATAACAAAATGTGAAAAAGTGAAGGGGTCTGAATACTTTCTGAATGCACTGTATGGTAGATTAAGGATTCTGATCAACCACTATCTGGTCAAGGAAATATTAACACTAATATTGTGTCTCCGTGTATGTTGACAGGGCTCCGGACACTGATACATTACCCAGGTATGACATATACATGCCATTTAAGCTTGTTAATAATGAAACTGGCCAAGAGTATTTCTAGATTGAACATAAGGGTTTCATTATATGCTTTTGTAAGACAACAAATTTGTTTGCTGAAGAAAATTACCAAATGTAGCCAGAAGATGGAGACATCTTGTTGAGACAGTAAGGCATAAGAGGAGAGCGAGGTAAATTTACAGGTTGACCCTTTTGCCTGTTTGGTGATGCCCAATAATTACAGAATGATGACAATGCAGGAAGCATGCAAGTATGTGTATCTGTGTATGAGTGTCCAACAGAAGAAGAGATACAACTTAATGAAACATAATGTTAATCTTTTCCTTTAAGAAAGGCAATGGTTTCTTTTGTGCTTCAGGTAAAAACCATCTTGGAGATTCTTTTGCACCTGAGCCACCGTCAATGACAAGAATCAAGAATGGGCTAGCTTTCTGCATAAAGAGCAAAGATTTGCTATGGACTAATCTAATGGTTAATCCCATTGATGGATTGCCTAAGGATGGTTTGTTTCTTGTATTTGTGTATGCTTTATTAAAAAATAACGTTTGTCTCATTAGTCCCTGATATTGGTTTGACTTCACATTATTTCATATCTGCAGTATTATATTACTTTATATTACTATCAATGAGGATTTGATTCTTTTACAGTAGATATACAAGTAAGGCTGCAATTTTAACTTTATCCCCCTGAAAATGTTTTCAGAAATTGGACAATACAATGATATTTAAGTTTAGAAGCCAACTCAACAGTCCTCACTGAAACACAATATTCTAGTACAAAATAGGATAATCCCTTTATTTTTCATTTTGTGCATTAACCAAAACATTTGTGCAGTTTTACTTTCTTGTGAACATACACAACAAAACTCAATATTGTATATCTAATTAAAACTGAAAACAAAATTAAATCTGTTAATATTTAGTATGGATGAACAGAATTACAAGGTTCCTTCCTGTAGTATTGCATACAGAATTTTGTGACAATCTTTTTTTTTGATATAGCTACTTTCACGCTTGAGAACAGTGGGACAACTTCAGAAGAGTTTCCTTTTGCCTCCCAATTCTAAATTATTATCCGACTGCAAGTAAATTCAAACGTAAACTTGATTACCATTAACAAGACAAACATTTTAAACAAATGCCTCTTCAGATAAGTTTCAGGAATACGTTTCTGCTGGTATTTAATTTGTTGACAATTTAACAAATGGCTGAACGACAGTACGAAAAGTTATGAAACAGTGCCAGAGGTGGCCTTGTGCATCACACTCCGGCATTGCAAGGATGGGGGGTTTCTCCCTACAGAAACTCTCACACATAGCAAATGTATTAACGCTGAAAAATGTATTACCGAAGAAAACGTTACAATTGTAATGGTAAAAGTCACCATTAGTAGGCTACATATCACACAAGGCTCTGTTGAAGCCTTAGAAGCTGTAGTCTATAAACGCACCAGCTGATTCGGAGCCGAAACTTACCGTACTAAGCAGTGCCCGTAGCCTAAACACAATAACTGCTCATAAACAGTTAAACACAGAGACTAAAACGAAATTACAGAAATATATATAAATAAGACCACGACTGAAAAAATATAAACAGTTCAATAAAAAGCATATACACTGAGTTGTGATCGAAGTAATGTTCACTTTTCCAGATGGATGTAAAAATACTTCGTATCGTAGGCTACATCCGATCTAAAGCCGCTAAACAACAGATGGCAGCTCTGAATAACCCTTATTCCACGAAGAGCGAGCAGAAATGCTGAGGAAAAAAAATCAAATCCAGTATCATTTGTGAAGTCGAAAATCAAGACTAAGCTGCAACATAGCGTCTGGAATACAGGCAACACTTGTAAGAATCTGTCGGAGGATGTCTGCATAACGTCCTTTTTAGGTAGCGTGTTCAGCCGATGACGTCATGAGGTATACAAATAGCGCTTTGTTTGACAAAGGAACCAGATGTAGCCAACATGAAGTTAGAGGGGAAGGTGTTAGCATGCACGTATTGCTGAAAAGCTGTTGATGCAGACAAAACACGTGCCGAGCTGAAAAATACTGTTAACTATTGAAAAATACTGATAACTGCGCACCTGTGGTCGGATTATAAGACGGTCCATCGCGGCATAAATTTGATTTCATAAGGTTGTACAGAGATGCACAGGGTACCTTATGTATTGATCATAAAACCACGCAATTTAATGCTTTGTAAATGAAATTCTGAAGAGTCTTTGATTACAAGCCGTAACAAAACAATGCACAAAAATGCACCAATGTCTAGTCTTTTATTTTAAGTTGTTGACATGATGGTTTATAATTTTCTCATCTGATTAAAATGTGCTTTTACTGCATTTTTGTGCTGAGCTACACAGCAGTTGATGAAACTGGTAGGGGTGAAACCATATGATGGCATATCATATCCACAGGTGTTGTACCTCCTGTGTGTTATATAGCACTTGAGTTGGAAGAGACTGCAAACTTACAGTTTGCTAGAATGACAAGATGTGAGTGACAGCTTTAGACCGGGTATCCTGTTATTTATCCTGTTCAAACAGGACAGACCAATCGTGACCAATATAATTTCTGTTCCTGTGAGATATTTTGTAGTAGAATAAAATCTTCATTATTTTGGTAAAATTTAAAGCAATTTAAAGCACAACAGATGCTGCATTCGATTATCTGTTTGCATTTATTTGCTTATTTTTGAACCAGATTTTGACAGGCCTGGCTCATGGCAATCCTACTGGATATTGAGGCCTTATAATACTACTGTATTTGTGGGTGATGTGTCTGTAATTATATATTTTCAAGTATGCTTTGCAGCAGGTTGCAATTAACATATGTGTAGTCCCAAATATGATGAAGTATGCATGGGGGTGATTTGTAATGATGCAATGTGGCAGGAAAAATAAAATAGATAGGATATCAAGCAGAAGGTGCTGAAAAAGGAATGGAGGAAAGTGGAAAACAGAAAGTGCAAAAATGTCCAAGTCTGATCATTTATTGAGCAGACATATGAAGTGTTCCTGAGATGGTAAGATGATGGTATGATGGTAGATGCTACCAAAATAAATAATTTTAAGAAGTAAGGCTTCTTTGTGGTTACTTCTGTGGGATGTCAAAAGGCTTTAATAGGCTTAGTGCTGTTTAGGTATGGCATGTAGCAAGAACATGTCCAAATGCAGTTTACTCCTCAGCTCCAAAACAGTTCCAATGCTGTGATTTCAGGTTAAACTGTATTCAGTTTCCAGCTCAACCAAACTTAGGTAGGTGAATATTTGAGAGGTCACCTGGAACAAATATCAGCATACATCCTGTGCAAGGTTTGAGAAACATGACATTGGAGGGAAGTTTACAGTGGAATATGCAATACAATTCCTTCTGTGAGTCCAGGAGCTATTAGGCCTGATAGATGACAACATATGCAGTATTGAATGTCACAGGGTAGGCCTTAGTGTTTTATGTCTGATTTTCTGATCTGAAGTCCTCTCACCTCTGCCTTCTTCCTCCTTTTGAGTCAACACATGGAACTTTTGTCACAGTCAAGTCAAGAGGCAGAAAGTTGGATCCCACCTTGTGTGAATTACTCACCATTTTAAAAATACCGGTTGACACCTGCATTACATTTGTAACTGTCAAATATTTTTCATTTTATATGACAAAAGAGTAAATATTCTGTTGCTGAATTGATGACATGTACATGCAACTGAACAGGTAAAAGAAATCCAAATTAGCTTTTTTTGCCACTGATCAGTTGCTGACTACCCTAAGCAGTGTGGTGGTATACAAAGGTTATGAACCTCCTCTCCCCTTATTTAACACTATTTTTTCATACTATATCCGACACACCAAAGTTTATCTGCTCAGTGTTTTTTCATTGTTTAGCCTCATTTAAACACTCATGACAACACAAACTATTTCCAGAATCCACTTCATATTTCATCTCACCTGCCCTGCTGAACCTCAGATGAAGTGCTCAAATGATAACAACCTGGAGTTACATCCAAAACACATATTATCTGGAAAGCATTGTGCAGTCCATAAGCAAGTATTTCAGAGATGCTCTTTAATCTTGCATTATTTCATGACAACATCTGTAACAGGTGCAAGTTGTGCTTCATTTACGTCCAGTGAGCAGTCAGGGGTAAAAAGTCAAGATCACATGTCACAAACATCAGGTAGACCACTTAACATGCTTTATTTCAGCATCCAAAATAATTAAAAACATCTCGAATTATTATACATATACAAAATAGGTACAGATCCTCTTGTTTTTAACCCCCAAAGTGTGTCTGCTTCTCTGATTTTTTTAGTCTTTTTTATTTTTCATTTTCATTTTAAAAAACCCTTCGCTAGAAAGAAAACAAACAAACAAAACAAACAAACAAAAGGGTGAAAGATGTGTATTGCCACAAGCAATGAGATGACAACAAAAGGGGAATTTAAAACAATCAAAATAAAAAATGAAAAAATGGGGGGAAAAACGTGGAACAACAGGGGGTGGTGAAAAAAAAATGAGTTAAAACCGAAACAAATCCACCTGCTTAATCTGCACCAGACAGATTGCATGTATCACATCTACAGTAATTATCTTTCAGCCAACCTCTAATCTAGGGTGGTTAACCAGCACTTTAAAAAGAAAAAAACATTTGTTATCCTTTGACAGCAAGACATTTTTGTAAGTTGTAGCACCAAAGATCCTGTAAGCATCAGTGACAATCATATATGACTAAAAAGTATATTTTAGTGCACACCACAGACAGGACCTCATGAAGAAATAGCACCTTTTAGAGCTGTTACTTGCTTTTTCAACCATACTTCTGTCGTGTAAAACCTGTCCTGGTGTTTATGAACACTCTGGGTAACATGGATTTATTTTCTGAGGTAGCCATAAGATTTAAAAATGAAAATTCCTCATGTGACTTTTAAGAACAACACATTTCCGGTGATAGCTCTCCTTGTGGTTAGAACAACAAGACACTTCACTGTCGTTTTTCAAATTTATTTAACACCAGAAAATGGTACATAGCATTTCTTTTTTTCATTGTCCTTCCGCAGTTGTAAAAAAGGCAAAAGTCACCTGTGTCTCATTGTTTTTTTCTTGTTCTAACTCCAGGGGGATTTTACACTTTACAAGTATATATTATTTTCTTGTTGCCAGAGAAACAAATGATTCTTTTTAAGTGTCCTTGGTGGAGGTGTCAGCAAAAGTAGTGGTCCCAAAGTTTGTTTTAATTCATAACACACAAACACCGTCCTCAGGAATGTAGTTTTAAGCAAGTGGATCAATTGTGGCCGAATGATACTTTGATTTTTTAATGCATAGAAAAAGATTTTAGAAAGATGACTGCTAGAAAAAAAACATTTTCAAGTCCAGATTTCTTTTTTACAAGAAGCACACAGGTCCAACTTCAATGCCAAATTCCTGGTTAGGTGCACCAACGTCCATAGGAGCGATGTCAATAATGGGCAGACGAGATGTTTTTGTTGTCTTGTAGTCAATGACAGTCTTGCCCCATGCGCCCGTGTGTGACTGTGGGAAGGGAGAGAGAAAAGATGAGGCATGGTAAGTATCTTTTCCCGGCTTACACATTCCCTAATCGTCTGTATTCTCTCCTCTGCAGATAACTGATGCTTGTATTTTCACCCACCATCCACGTTTGGTGCACATATCCCTCTAAGGTACTGAGACCACAATTCAAGATGAGGACTATTTACAGTAGCCTTCCGTAGGTCTGACTTTCGAGACTCCCAGGTATTGAGTGACACTTGTGACATTTGTGAGACGGTGAGAGGGAGAAACAGAAAGACTCACCGTGCAGCCGTCCTCACTGACGCTGTATGTGAAGCGGCTGTTGCCCTCAGCTCTGATCTCGATATCATTGGAGCCTTGCAGGAGCAGGGCCTTCTTGAGGTTGCCGGTCTGCTGGTCCATGTATGCAATGCTGTTCTTGCAGTGGTATGTGATGTTCTGGGAGGCCTCATTGGCCATCAGGCGCAGGAAGGTCAGCTGAATGTTGACATCATCAGGGTCGGAGCCCTCAGTGCCATACTGGAACTGTGGGGGAGTTGCAGAAGACAGTTAATGCATCTGGCCTCCAACGACATGCTGACTGCACTTAAAAATTAAACAAAAATTTTGTTTTTTCTACATGTTAAAAAAATAATGTAATTGCACAGTATGTGGTTGGCGAAGAGATAAAACATGGCACTTGTGGTTTCTTCTTGTCCTTTCTTACTGTCCCTATCCCTGTACATGCATTTGGAAATTTCTGTGTCTAATGTGTTGACTCTTTTTATACCCTGTCCTAACAAATGGTGCTCTCTCTAATCTCACCTGGAAGCCTTCAGTCATTGATTCGCCAAACCAGACGTGCTTCTTCTCCTTGATGTTCTTGCTAGTGTACCAGTTCTTCTTGGGAATGTCAGTCTGCCTTGGGTGGACACAGGTCTGGCCAGTCTCCATGTTGCAGAAGACCTTGATGGCATCCAGAATGGAACCCTGGTTGGGGTCAATCCAGTACTCGCCTGTCAAAGAGAGTAGAACAGAACTATCAGGACACATCTTAAAATATATACAAAAACACCATTTAAATTGGGTCAAATCACTGTGAGGACTGTAGCCCATGTCACCTCGGACATCAACTCACCGCTCTTCCACTCTGGGTGGCACATCTTCAGGTCACGGCAAGCACGGGCAGGGTTCTTCTTGGTGCCCTCGGGACTGCGGATGTTCTCAATCTTCTGGCTCAGGGACTTCAGGGTGGTGTCCACCTCCATATCGCGGTCACGCATCATGTTTGGATCATCGGCTCTGTAGCCACGGAGGGGATCAGGGGCCTTCTCCTGAGCAGGCTGGGCAATGAAGCCAATGTCAAATCCGCTACCAGGGGCACCAGGGGGGCCAGGAGGTCCGGGAAGTCCAGGAGCACCCTGGGAGAGGAGAAAGAGTGTGAAGATCAAGAGAACAGCAAAGGAATTGTGTAACTGGGGTAATGTCAAAATCAAAATGTAAAGAGTCAATGCGGTTGACTTACAGCAGGTCCCATTTCTCCAGTGCGACCACGAGGTCCAGGGGGTCCAACAGGGCCAGGAAGACCGTTTATGCCATCTTTGCCAGGAGCACCAGCAGAACCAGATGGTCCCTAGACAGGAAGAGACAACAAAGTGTGTTTAGAGTTAACAATTTGATGCCATGTATAGTCTACTGATGGGACATATGCTGATGCTAACAAGGTCATGCTAAATTGAATTACCACTGTATGCACTAGCTTTCTATTTTAATAATAGTAAAAAATAAATGTAAATTGATGGTTATATCTCTAATACTTACCCTAGGTCCAGCTGAACCAGTAGCTCCAGCAGGTCCTTGCTCTCCAGGTGGTCCCTATAAGCAGAAATATTTCAATAACTTATTGCAGACTGTCTTAAAATGAAATTTAAATATGATAAATTTATCATGAAAGTTTCTTTGTGAGAGGGAAAAGATGACTAATTGCATGGAAAAACAGATATCATCCCCTTCAAATGTTTCTTGAGTGGTTGTATATTCTCATAGAAATGTGTGCAAGCTTCAAGGCTGAATTTGAGACTTTCACAGCTCTGATCTGTCAGTCATTCAGTTCCCATGACTGTCAGCATGGTAAGGTTGGTAAAATGTGACATCTTTTAGGAAGTTACCCATTCTTGAAGCAAGGTCCATGACCAAACTATTCAACACCTTTTTCCCTTAAGGCAGCATTTCTCAATTCTACTCCTGGAGCCCCCTTGCCCTGCATATCTTCTATCTATCCTTGCTCCAAACACACCTAATTAGTGTGATTAACATGCTCTTGATTAAATCAGGTGTGCTCAGCTAATCAAAAGTGCCAATGATGAGTTCAGTCAGATAGGTAGAGCAGGGAAAGATGGAAAACGTGCGGAGCAGGGGGGCCCCAGGAGCAGGACTGAGAATCAGTGCCTTAAGGTAATATTGGGAGTAAGGATGCAAGGGTCAAAGATGGTGAAGGTGAAGGATGTATTGGTTTTGTGTTTAGTTGTGGCTGTGTGAGTATGAGTATGTCTAAGTGCACAGGCCTGTCTGCACAGGTGTCTGAACTCACAGCAGGTCCGGGCAGACCCTGCAGACCACTGAAGCCTCTGTGTCCCTTCATGCCTCTATCACCAGTCTCTCCAGCCTCACCCTTGTCACCACGGGGACCAGCTGGACCCTAAAGAGAAAGGGAAAGTGTCACGTAGCACATGGGTTTACTTTCCACGTAGGTTTTAATAAGGCAAAATGCAAAATGCTGTATTTCATATATTAAGCGAACAAGAAGTTGGACATACAGCAGCACCGCGAGCACCAGCAGGACCAGCAGGGCCAGCGGGACCAGCTGGGCCCTAAAGTAGAGGAAAAGGGACACAAAATGAGAAAACAACAATCAACAAGATATATTCAGTGTCTGCAGTAAACACCAATCAGACATTTGGCCAGGAATCCACATTTAGTACATTTAATGATTCATTAAGCTTCATATTTAATGGACAAGATATTTATGTACTTTATTGTTGAAAACATGTTCTGTAAGCCCAGAATATGACCATATACCTCTGTTAATTAACATTGTTCCTAATCAGTCTGCTCAGACATTTAATGCACTTCAAGACCTGTACAGGCCTATCACTGAAAGTCATCTCTAAAATATTCACAAATTTGATCTGTGGTCAGAAACTATTAGAATTTCCACAAGGAAAAATGACTATGAACTTCCCAGATGGAAGGTGACCTTAGGCCCAGACACTTACAGCCTCACCACGGTCTCCACTCTTGCCAGATGGTCCAACTGGACCAGGGGCACCAGGAGCACCAGGGGCACCGGGAGCTCCAGCGACGCCAGTCTCACCACGGTCACCCTACAGGGCAGGACAGAAAGCGTGAAAGAACAATGAGCTTAATTTCAGCGCAAGTCACACAGAGGTTTGTTCATTTTTACAGTCACTGAAATTAATGGACGTGTAATAACATGTATCAAATGAACATGGCTTACCTTGGGGCCAGAAGGACCATCGCGACCAGGAGCACCATCATGACCAGGAGAACCCTGAAAAAGGATGAGGCAAGTGTGCAAGACTGAAAAACACAGTGCTATCTACTTCTGAGGACCCTAACGGAAGACAAGTGACAGAAAAATGACTTCCAATTCGCCTGATGTAAAACAAGACTTGATTCCGGAATAAACACCTGTATATGACTACCCAGGTGCATTGTGGGTTTAACAAACTAAAATGCATGCATATGTTCATTCTATATGTTCATTTATTATTTATCTGTTATTTATCCAGGTGGTCCCAATTAAAACAGAGAACCTCTGTCTCAAGAGAGACCTTACCCTTCTTTCAGACTTGGTATCACAGTGGATTAGTGAAATGCCACAGGCTGTGGATCTCATGTATGCAAGTTCATAAAGAAGTTTCTCACCTCACGGCCAGCTTCACCAGGGGCGCCACCTGGTCCAGGGGGTCCCATGGGGCCAGGGGGTCCCCGCTCACCAAGGGGACCAGAAGATCCCTGCTTTCCGGGCTCTCCCTGAAGAGACACAGAGGTGACAAGTTGGAGTAAGATTTATAACCCAAACAAAGTCTTCAAACAGAATTTGCACAAAAAGTTACATAGATCTGGTGTATAAAATGGGGTTTATTTCTACGACTCGGTTTCAGCAACCGTTGTTCCGGCTAGGATCCACAATGGCAGAAACAACTGGCTTCCTCTTGCCAGGAACAGCAGTGGATAGGTCAGTCAGGGTTTCCTTGTTTCACTGCTTTCAGGCACCCTGTGATTTACCAGGTTGCTTGGAAGATGTCAGTGGAGTAGCACCTATTCTCCAGTTAGCACCCACTCTGCTGTAGTACACCATGTTACTTGCAGTGTGAAAAACAGCCTGGATTTGAGTGTATCAGAGGACTGCATTTTTCTCGCATCAGTGCTCCTGTGAGAGTGCGGAGGTTGTCAAGGTGAGACCAGCCTACCATACAACTAGTGATTCCAAATTAGGGTTGCATAAAGGGGAATAATATAAATTGATAAACTGGGACTTATTCTGTTGGGGTTTGGAATATTTGTCATTTGTATCATTAAAATGCTAGTGAGCTTGCCAAAGAAAATTCCATATACCATAAAACCATGTGTCAATAAATAAACTCAGAGACTCAGACAAGAGGACTGTTACTTGGTGAATCATCTGGGGAATGTTTTCCATTCAGCAGGTCATCACTGTAATTTCACGTTTATGCAGTCAGCACTATCGGTACTGTCTTTAATTGCCAGTGACTGTTGCCAGTGATTGTGGGAAGTGAAAATGGAAGAATCATCTACCTCTAATGGATGCTTTTAATGCTAAGACAACCTGCACATCAATCCTCTGTTCAGGTGATCCTTGTGGAGCACATATGGCCAAGCCTCCACAGATCTGGTGACTAGGCCCCACTGCGAGCACATCAGTCTGTTTTTTGATGATGATAGTGAGGTGTGAAACTTCTCTCAGTCTCCTCATTTTCAGAGGCTGAATCTCTCAAGTTCTACATGCCTGTGCCTGTAGCTACCTGATGTACAATGAATCATGATCAGACTCCATGTTCAGTTTTTTGCTGGGGCTCCACTGATATGGAGGAACAGGTTAATGCCTTGATATCACTCAGCTGGGTAGCCATCTTGGATCTGATACATTCTTAATGATTAGGCAGAGGTGCTGGCCACAGGTGACATCACAGAGATCTAGATTCTGGAGGTGATCAACCTGCATTTTTTAAGCTTTCTGAGCTGCACTGACAATCAGAAAAGCATACAATGTAGTATTACAAAAAGCTCACACAAACATACTGTTTAAACTCCATAGTGCACAGTATATTTGCTAGCACCAGGTGTTGGTTTGTTTTCTTGAGAATCTAAGACTGATCCAATTGGAGACATCATACATGTATTCTGTAAAAACTTGACGACCATGTTTTTAGTTTTAACATCTTCATAATGATCTGGAGCTGTTCACTCTATCACTGATATGTGGAACTGAAGCTGCAGCCCAAGAATGGTTCTGTTGTTGCACTAAGGAGATTACTCACAGATGGGCCAGGGAGACCAGGGAAACCACGCTCGCCTCTCTGTCCGGGCAGACCCACAATACCACGCTGTCCAGCAATACCCTGAGGTCCAGGGAGACCAGGAGCACCCTGTAGGAGAAAAGAGACCCAGGTCATCACAATGTCCACAGCTTACGACCACACTGCAGTCATGCAGTATGCAGATCATACATAGTGCAGCCATTGTATTTGAAGCATTATGAATTATATGGGTTGGCACACACTTTCAGGACCACGTGGAACTGATTGATTTCCTGTATTCTGTACTTGGTAGACCTACTGGACTCTTCTGTGTCCATGCCATCCACAGGGATAGGCATAATTTTGCCTTTGCTCACACCAATTACTGTCTAACTGCAAAAACACAGGATCTACATCCACATATGAAAATAGACTCTTTCTGAGCTCGATCAGACTGCATCATGTCCCCAGGGATCTGAGGCAGGTGCAGCATCCTCTGTAATGCATGAAATAAGACGTACAGCAGGGCCATCAGCACCAGCAGCTCCCTTCTCGCCTGCGGGTCCGGAAGGTCCAGCAGCGCCAGGCTCACCAGGGCGGCCAGCAGGGCCAGTCTCACCACGGTTACCCCTTGGTCCTTCTTTTCCAGCAGGTCCAGTGGGGCCAGGGGGACCGGCATTACCCTGAGAGAGGGAGAAGATTAAGATAAGGTAAGGATGGTAAGATTTCTAAATATATTTTGCCATTACAACAGTGGGAAACAACGTTGAGGTGCTCATTGTATTCAACGGGGCCCTGGTGTACACGGGTATGCAGAGGTGGTTGAAAGTACTTACAGAAGGGCCAGGAGGTCCAACTCTACCAGCAGCACCAGGGAAACCAGTAGCACCCTATATAAACCAGAAAACATACTGTTTAGTTCATACCCCACAGGTTATACTTCCCTAAGCAATTCTTAATTTTTAACTAAACAATGACCAGAAACCATTTAGACTTTCTAATATGTCCTAGCTTCCTACAAAGTTTTATCAGCTCTATTAAAATGAGATTGTTGCAGAGCATTCAGATAACTAGACAATTTTAATTTAGAATTCACGAGCAATGTAATTAGTTTTTTAATATTTTTTAAATATTTAATATATATTTTATATTAAAAAAATATATTTCAAATAAAAATAAAATAAAATAAAATACATTTTTAAATGAAATATATTTAAAAATATAAATATTTTAATATTTTTAAAAATATTTTTTAATATTTAATTCAATATGTATAAAACTATTCTAAATACACAATTTATCTGACAGTGATTACATTATTAAATAAGATTTTTATCTGATTAATTTCATTAGTTTCCCAAAATTTGATCTATCAAATTACAAACATTAATCAATACAGCCCTAATAGACACTGATGTCAGTTATCACAATGATTAAATGACAAAACCATTGAAGATCTAGTGATTCATTCCTCCACATATGCAAATGCTGTGATCTTGTTTCTCCTTATTTCAGACTTTATGATATCATTCAGTTTACTTCATCAGTTGATTGAGATCATAAAGGATCTAAGATATGGTAGAGAAAAGGACAGATACTCACAGGAGGACCAGCAGCACCACGGGCTCCTTTGGGTCCAGTGGCACCAGCAGGACCCTGTAAAGACAGGCATTAGTGCATCAGCCAGCATGTCTGCAGACAAGTTTATCCATGTAGACACCTGTTGATATTGCAAGAGAGAACCTCCCACTGTGTCATCTAAGACATGTTTTTGCTGCTCAGTGGCAGTAGGCCATTCCATTACGACAGCTGCATGGTCATGAAGACTCTTCACGCCAAGATTCACACAGCAGTCTATGAAAGCTGCTACACACACTGAACAGCAAAAGGAGTTGGTCACCTTTTGCAATTAAGAGTCAATGTGCAGTTATTACAGGACTGCAGGAACGGTAGAGTTGGCCATGGATACACTGCTCTCAGTACTGGTTTGGCCAAGTAGTTAAAAAATGCTGTCAAATTTAACATAAACATCAGAATGGGAACATGCAGAATACCAATCAAAAGCTTGGACACACTTTTCTTATTTATTTTTCACTATTTTACAAATTTTAGAATAATAGTAAATCCCTCACAACTATGAAATAATATAAATGGAATTATGCAGTTAGCAAAACGTTTTGAAAACAAATCAAAACTGTCCTATATTTTAGATTCTTCAAAATAGCCAAAATTATTTTTTGTTTTAAGATTTTGTTTGGAAATAAATTCATGTATAAGCATCAACTTCATAATTTATATTTGTCTACGAAACAAATTTCAAGCATTTAAGTCTTTAGATTCAAATTCCTTGAATGTACGTTTCCCATTATCTTAATCAGATGTGTCCAAACCTTTGACTGGTACTGTAATAGTAACATGACCTTGGGAGGAAAGTTCTCAGTGCTTTTGGTAGCTGGGGAGAAGAGAGGGGTATGAGTCCAGAAGTACCTGAGGTCCAGGAGCACCAGCAGGTCCAGCAGGACCAGGGGCACCAGCATCACCCTTTGGACCACTGTCACCAGTCTCTCCCTTAGCACCAGGCTGGCCATCAGCACCCTGTAGGAGAGACAGAGAAGAAGTGATCAGTGTCAGTCAGTGTTCACTGGATTTTTCAACACTGAGTATCTACATTCAAACATAAGCAAAGGAAACTTGATTAGAGGGGGGAATACATGAGATTTTAATAGGATACTGATAATTTTATTTTTCTCAGTCAAATTCAAGAACTCCTCTTGCAAAGCATCTGTATACATATTTGGTCAAACTAATGGCCATCATTCAGAGAGATTCAAAATGAGAACTGTATTCAGTGCTATATTAGAGGTGTACTGCCTTACACAGATCTTTTCCATTCAGCATTTGCCCAAACATACAAAACCTACATAACTTGTTTCAGCCTGTTATATTCCTTTCAACACCATTCAGAGATTGTCCAGTGAATCTGACTGGGAGAGCGCTGCTGTACTTACAGGAGGTCCAGCAAACCCGGCAGGTCCAGGAGCACCACTCTCACCACGTTCACCCTGGGAGTGGAGGGAAGGGGGAAGGTCAAAGGTCAAGAGTTCATAATCACTGACCCTTTAAATGAAGTGCCTTTTATTGAACATTACAGTTCCATGCACTAATTATTAAAGTTAAGTCTTGTTTTAGTGTATTCTGATACCATACATACCCCACTAGTGAAAAAACTACTACTGATACTACTGATAAAAAAATGAATCTTCAGATATTTGTTCCTACACAGTCCCATTAGTCAAAATGGAAAGCGTCACATTTTGTGGACACTGACACTAGAGATGTATGCTGTGCTGAGACAAAATTACTCACAGGAGCACCACGACCACCAGTGGGACCAGCAGGGCCAACGGGACCACCCTCTCCCTGGATACAAAAGAAGGGAAGAGATGATCAGGTCTTCCATGGAGATGCTGTTTCCAAAGTCCAGGTAAATGAATGTATCATCATAGAATACATGCAAACCTTTAGTACACTAGCATCCTGAGAAAACAAATTAAGTTGTCTGTCTCAAATATGATTTGCTATAATATATCTTAGTGTAACAGTCAAGACAGAATAAATGTCTTATTTGGAACTTACCTTCTCACCAGAAGCACCAGGTGGGCCAGGAAGACCGATGGGACCAGTCATACCACGGATGCCATCCTTGCCTGGGGCACCATCAGAACCTTTGGGACCAGCATCACCCTAAACAGTGGAAAGAAGAGAGATAAGAATTGAGAGAGAAGACTCAATGCAGGGTGTTGCATAGGGCAAGGTAAATGCTCCCCATCTACTAAAACTATGTCTGGTAATCAGCTCTGCTTCAATACAGCTTTTCTCTGCTCCATCCTCTTATATTAACCACGTGGGTTAGTGGGATCACTGAGTACCTGCATCACACAAGCAGATAGCTATAAATGCACCAAATAATCATTAAAATAAATACAGTATCATTTAAGCTGCCTCATACTAACTAAAAACAAGAAACTTGGCCCATGGAAATCATGTATGCACTATGAATGCCATAAGTTAGGGTTTATAGTGCTATATAGAATATTGTGTATGATTCTGAAGATGGTCACTGGAACTTACTCTTTCACCTTTGGCACCTGGCAGACCAGCGGCACCACGCTCACCGGGCATTCCCTGGAGACCAGGGGCACCCTGACCACCAGGGGCACCGGCAGCGCCAGGCTCACCCTGGAGGAGAGAGACAAGGGGGTGTGATCAGTAGATAATCAGCAAAAGGCCACTGTTGCAGACATCTATAAGGCAGCTAGTAATGACCTAATATCAAACCTACGTTAAACCTCAAAGTCTACATCATTGTTAGTAAGCATAGATTGTTAGATCATTATGCATCACATTCCTATTTGAGTGTATGTGCTCCTTTTGATTTGTAAGATCTGCAGGTTCAGATCATTGGCAAGAACTCTCAAATTAGTTAAGATTATCCAGTAAATTGTAACTTATTCAGTTTGCAAACAAATTAATTCATTGACCTGTCCATCAGACAAGACCAGAGGATCAGATCCTGCTGTCAAGTGAAGCAGTTGGCTCATGGAGTACATAAGCAACTTGGCTTTTACAAAAGCTAAGCAGAGGCCTAGCCCGTGGACACCATGGGATATTCCCATCAGCCATTCCTTTCCACATTATATTGTTAGTCTGTGTCAAAAAAGTGCTCGCAAACCCAGTGCTTGCACCACAACATCACCATGAGTTGGCACCAAGCTTTAGGAGTGTGCTTGTCCTCACCTTTGCACCATCATTACCAGATGGACCAGGAGAGCCACGGGGACCAGCTGGGCCAACTGGGCCGGGAGCACCACGCTCTCCGGGGAAACCTCTGTCACCCTGAATTAGGAAAGGGAGAGATGTATAGTTAGCATGGTGGTAGGGGGGCATGCCTCCTGACATGCGTATGCTTCTCAACATTTGGGATTTAGCTAATTCTGTAATACTTACTCTGGATCCAGAAGGCCCGGGGGCTCCACTCTCGCCAGGAGCACCCTGCAAAGATGAGAGGGCAGAGAATCATTAGAAAAGGTTAACGATGATGATTAGGGGCCACCTAACTGAGTTAGATGACTAAAGAAAGCCAGTCTACACAATGCAGCTGCAGCAGTGGTAGTCTTAAGTGATGCTACAGTGCTATGTTACAGTAACTTTTAAGTAATAGTCCACTGTTGCTCATCGGATTATCATCATCAACCATAATATCCCCTGTGCTAACCTAATTCAAAATGCAGTTTGAAAACATCTATTGCAGAAGCCGTATTGTCTTTTAACAATAGCATCATTGAAATTCATTGGTGTTTTACATTATTTCAATTGTCTGGAAAGGAAAGTATTTAATTGACAAATAATTGTTGTTATATTTACAATGCATTGCATTGCTATGCACGTCCTGATACATTTACTACATAATGTTGTCAATATAATAGTAGGTACACTGCCAAATTATTCATTGATATCGTATTATGATTAATCATAGAAATAGAACAGATTATCTCAGAGGTTACTTCATTGTTAGGCACATGAACTAAAACCACCCAAAAATCAAGGGTAGCAGAGAAAGAGTTAAATAATGTGACACCTCCACTGTAGAAACCACCCAAATAAAAGACCTGTAAAATCTTCTTTATAAAGATTAGAATAAAAAAAACCTCTGAATATTGTCTTCAACGTGTTGCTCTGATAGCAACTTCTATATTTATACCCACAGGCGTGCAAGTTGGAGAGGGATTGCTCCTCAGTGCCTCTAAATCCAGTAATGCCATTAGCAAGTTCCCAATTAGTGGCAAAAATCCATAGAGAAATAAAATGTTAAGAAATGGCTTTGCAGGTGTTAAGAGCTTACTGTACTGACGCAGGACACTATTGAGCTTACCTGATCACCAGGCTTGCCAGCCTCACCAGTTGCACCTTGGGGTCCAGGCAGACCCTGTGGAATAAGTGCAGTTGGGGAATGATTAAGATTTGTGGCCAAAACCATGAAAAAAAAAAACAGTTGAAAATGAACAATAAAAACGGAATAAACAAAATTTCACAGGTTTGTGATGGAAAACCAACCTGGAATCCAGCAGGACCAGCAGGTCCCTGTTCACCTCGCTCTCCAGCAGGTCCCTAAGGGGTAAGGGAAAAGAAAGTCGCTATGGTCAAGTAAAAAAATCATGTGCTCTATCATTAGGTGTGACAGTTGATATATTTGGGTGTCGGATAGGGAGAGCCACCATCAAAAGACTTAAACATAATTAAGCAAGCTGTGCACTACCTTTAGATTAAGACCGTCATCCTGCTGTAAAAGCTGGATTTCATGACTGTTTAAATCCGAGAGCATAAGAGGTAATTTGGTGCTGCAGCATCTAAAAAACTCATATGCAGCCGGCACAGACAAGGACACAGGAATGTGATTCTGAGGCTTATGTGACACCATTGAGGTGTAACAAAACAATGGGTAGCAGTGACCACCAACAGGATGCAGTGCTGGATGTGTGAACCAGTGTGATTAAAAGTGTCAATGGATGCAGCCATACTGACAAACATTAGGGTACTTACAGCAGGACCAGGGGCACCAGGAGCACCAGCATCACCATCCTTGCCAGGGGCACCCTGGAGAGAAGGAAAGATTAATAAATTTGAAATAATATGATATTCTGTATAAATGAAAGGTTACTCAAATCAACTTCCCAGCTTCCCTGCAAAAGCTACTGTCTTTTTGTGCATGCATATTCTAATGTAGTCAATTGCATGTATGACAAAGTGCAGTGTTTAGGTTTGATTTTAAGCTTATTGAAGAAGAGTGTGTGTGGAAGTGTGAGAAGTGTTCTTCTTCAACCAGGATGGCAATGTGGTGGTACTTACAACAGGACCAACAGGTCCCACAGCGCCTCTCTCACCGGGCTTGCCTGCCTCACCCTGAGTGAGAGAGGAGAGTTCATCATTAAATTATACACTTTACTGCATGGTGCCAATTTATTTGTACATTCACACAGCCTTCTGTCTGAATCAGTGGGAAATCACCCACTGGGACTGCATTACGATGCTCAGTGTCTTGTGCAAGCCTTTACTTCACTGCCAACCCTTCAAGTGACTTCAAGTGATAGGTGGCCACTAGGGCTCAGTGTCACTACAGCACTGTAATTTATAAAGAAGTTCATACACACAAATGCAATAGACTCCTTGTAAGGAGGCTCCATGACGGATTGTTATAAAAATCGTCATATTTATGTGTAACTTGCCACATAACTTCATATGGACTTACTTACAGACATTATGAGTAGCGTGATACTGTATTGAGCAAATTGTTTGGAGCTGAATTTGGATCAGTGCTAAATTGAACCTTCACACTATGCATGAAAGAATATGGCATTCAGGGCTGATTTTTTTCTGGTGCTTCCAAAAAACATGTGCTGCCCATCTTTGTCTTCCTACATCATAATACAGAAAAACCAAGTGACCTACAGCTCTCAAATAGAGAGGTAATACTCACAGCAGCTCCCTTGGGTCCAGGGAATCCCATGACTCCGGGCTGACCCCTGGATCCAGTGGAACCTGGGGGTCCAGGACGGCCATCTTGTCCAGGTGCACCCTGTCAAGTATTTAAGTAATTTTCTAATGTGACATTACCCACACAGTCAGCATAACACTGGAGTATTTTTAATTAAACACTTTTTGTTTAAATTAATCCTGTTTTTGCCAACGGACATCAAGACCAATGCTAAAAATCCCTTAATGTTAATAGTGCAAGTATACAGCACTGAGCATCTGGGTCAAACCCCCCTTAAGTAGGACAGTAATTTATTAACAGTTAAAACATCAACATATTGTTAACAGAAGTACTCGAATAAAGTACTTCTGTACAGACAGTCTTTTAAATACCCATTTATAAAAACTCCCTGTAATAAACAGACAGTAATTGAAGTCAAGGTTGTGTGTTAGCTGGCAGCTCAAAATATCAGGTTGCACATTCATATACCACTCTAGCCTCTTATTCCATGTTGTTCAGACAGCGTTTTGCACTTGAAGTCACATTAAAACTATGAGTTGAAACTGAGGTGCGGGAGGTGGAGTTCTGTACTCACAGCGGGGCCGGCCTTGCCATCAGGACCAGGGCTGCCAGGGCTACCAGTCATACCCTGGAGAGAAAGGGAGAGACAGAAGGGTCGTGTTGCATGCAATAATGCTAAAAGACAGGCCTCATCGCAGTCCACATCCCAGCGGATGCAGGCCGTGGCATTTTAAGATCTGGCTGCCTCAAGCTGAACTGTCTAGATTTCCAAAATTCTACAGCCTAGATGAAGTGCACAGGTGAAAGGTAGAAGATCACCTTGATATGTCTCATTTTCACTCAATACAAATAAATGAACTGGTGTACAATATCTGCTCCTGCACAGAGGACAGGTGCTCCTTACCTTGGATCCAGGATTGCCGGGCTCACCGGGGCGGCCAGCCTCACCCGTGGCACCCTGGGGTCCAGCAGGTCCGGTAGGACCACGCTCGCCTGGGGCACCCTGTGGTGTGTGAAACACAGGGAGAGACAGGTGAGTTCTCGCTCACTGCCTAAAGCTGTTCGTTGCAGTTCAGGACCTGGGACAGAATCCCTTCCCTCCATAGAACTGCATGTGTCCTGGCTGCACAGTAAAGCAATTGCTTATATGTGAAATTAATTAAATTCAGTTGACACAACCTGCAATCTGACTTATTATACTCACTACTATACACACTATTATACTACTATTTTGTTACTGAGATACAACTTGAAAGACTGGAGTGTGTTAGAATATTCATGAGTGTATATTGTGTATAATGGCCCATTCTGCATGCCTATGCTCTCTCTTCCCCCTCTAGAAAATGTCTGTTGCTCTAGAGGGAGTAAGAGGCAAGAGCCCATCCATTCACCTTGGGGCCAGCGGCTCCATCAGCACCAGGGAATCCACGGTTACCAGGGGCACCCTATATGCAGAAACAAACACATCTTATTACAGGCTCTAACTCACAGGAGCTAGTGTAAATAGAGAACATTATCAGGGCCTGTGAGGCAAACATAGGTCTCAGCAATCTGAAACAGACTATACACAAGTCTGTACAAAAGCCCTGAGTCCAGGTTTTAGCATGCAGATTTCACACAAGTAAAAAAATGAGAGAGGGATACTGTGGACAAAGAGAGGCAGGTGGAGAGAAGGATGGACATACACGCTCTCCAGGGGATCCACGAGCACCTGCAGGACCAGGCTCACCACGACCACCTCTCTTGCCCTCCTCTCCAGCAGGGCCAGGGGCACCTTGAACACCAACAGGACCCTGGGTAAAGAGAGGAGCAGTCAGACCTCCAACCAAAAAGGATCAAATACAAAGTGAGGATAATTACTGCTATCAAACATCATAGTGATCAAGTCAATTATAATGAGTCTCACCATTTTCTTCACCACCAAATACTCAATATGAATATATGCACACCACCACTGATGTGTTCATATACTCCTATAAGCGTACTCTTGAATTACACCTCCAGGGTAATTGAAATATTCCACATAAACATACTGAAAACGTGTGATGACTCACATTGTGTAGACAGCTCAAATACCTTTATGTGTGTATTAAAGAGTATGATTTGACCTGCTATGCCTGGCATAGCACATGTGCAGCTAGGTGTTTGGGAGCCGGCATATGCAGCATGTCTACTTACAGGCTCTCCCTTGGCACCTGGCTCTCCTTTGGGTCCAGAGGCGCCGGTCTCTCCCTGTAGAGAAGAAAACATAAAGGGTTATGATTTGCATGTGCATTTAGAAACAACTGTTGACAGAATTAACTGTGCCTAAAATGAATGCATTATCTACCAAGAATACTGATTTCAAATTACCCTCACTTCAGCAAATTGAATGGCTGAATTATCTTTAACACTCTCTACTGTGGCTGTTCCTAAGGATTTTATTATACAATTGGTCTGGGGCCTCTTACCATAGCAAAAAACTATAACAAATACAATCATGAAAAACTGAGGATACATTTAGCACAGTAAAGTGGCACTGAGCCATTATACCCATCTAGATCCTCACTAGATCCTGGTGAAGCAACTTGGGTGTCTGTACTGGAAATTCTCATAGACACTTGCAACCACACTGAAAATTAAACCCTTGGCACTCCTGTGAGTCATTATTAACTCTTTCACGCATACGGTCACACCAGTGTGATTAACGGTAAAACCAGTGCAATTAGAACACTAGATTGGAAAAATTCTAGCTAATTTTAGCTTTGAGTAAACAGCAATTTAACGTTGCAAAACATAGCAAAGAGAAGCTTATTAACGCTACTGAAAACATAGCGAACCATGTAATGTAACACACGCGCTACGTAGCATAAAATAAGTGACATGCGAAAGGGTTAATTGCTATCTACCTTTTAAGAGGGGAATTTTGTGATGAAGAAAAGAGGGGGTACTCACGTTGTTACCCTTAGGTCCAGGAGCGCCACCAGGGCCTGGAGGTCCAGCGGGACCACGGGATCCAGGGAAACCAGGGGCACCAGCAATACCAGCAGCACCCTACAGAAGGCATCAGGAGAAACAAGTGTTGTAGCAGCAGCACCAATCTGACAAAAAATGTAAAAAACAAAATCAATCAATATAAATGGAAGAAGGTCATACTCACAGGAGCACCCTTGGCACCAGGGGCACCATCAGATCCCGGGTTGCCCTGCCGGAGAATGAAAGAAGATGCAAGTGAGCACTGTGATCCAGATTCAGGTGAAGCATGATGGTAGCTCTACAGCTGGTCTGAAAGATCCACTCACAGCAGCGCCAGCAGGGCCGGCAGGTCCAGGGTTGCCAGGCTCACCACGGGAACCCTGGGGTCCCTCTGATCCACGGCCTCCAGCAGGACCAGTCTCTCCCTGTGGGGTGTAAATGGCAGATCATTGCAGTCAGGGTCACAGGCCAAATGAAATGAACCACTTTACCCTATGTGACCTTAGTAAGGTCACAGGTGAGCAATGTCCCTAAGCTTCTCTTTTTAGCCAAATTTTTGGCATAGAGATCACAGCATTAGCAGTGCCATTGTCATTCCTCTAAAGGTATAAGAGCTGGCATTTGATTACTGATGCCCATGAGAGGCATAATCAGATTACACAGTCCTTAAAATTGAATGAATTTAATCAGTTTTTAATAAAAAAGCTGGATTGTCCATTACATAAGTCAAATCAGACATCTACACAACAACAGCAAGATTAAGGAGTCAATTACATCCAAGGATTATTGGTACAAAAATTCTACCTATCCTCATCCATAGTAGTTGTTTCTGTTGACCTGAAACAGAGTATCTCAGGTTTGGGCTGCCTCATTAAATAAAAAACACTGATATCTGTCATTCACATTACACTCAGTCATTTATGCATATGTGGAGTTATTGAAACTGGCCCTCCCTAATCACTTGGGTTTGTAAAGAACTGTTATAGCTATATCTTACTATACAGCCATGATAGGCCTTGATAGTCAGATCTAAACCAAATTTCTTCTTGCTGGTATTTAAAACACAGATGCTTGAAAATCCTTAATTTTCTCCCTGTTGACAGGTGATGCAAGGACACATTTCTACTTCCTAGTGAAGTAGGGCTCTTGTTTGTATCATGTGACTGAGCCAGCGCAGTGATAAGGCTTTGAGACAAGCCCCCTGGTGGTGACTCAGTGGTCCTGCATAATGGCTGTGACACAGGCAGGCATGTTGAAAGAGAAAGATGGGCTCACTGACCTTAGCTCCAGCACCACCGGGGAATCCGGGGGGACCAGCAGGGCCAGTGGGGCCCTAAAATATACAGTGAAAGAAGGAGGAGGTTAAATCTGGAATCATTTTAATTCCACAACAACTTTGAGCCCTGTGGCCTGTGTGAAAATGTGGTTGTGAGCAAGTCAACCTTACTGAACTGTGTAAATTTGTATAATGTGTATAAATGTGTCATTCCCTACAGAAATACATGGATATATGCCGGTATAACATTTAAAAACAGAAGCCTATTTCTCTGCCTTACATGTAACCTCTACAAGCAGGGCCAGGCACAGGTAATTATTCTCTCTGGCCCTTGGTGTGCTGCTATTACATGGTATTATGGAGTGGAGCATCGACTGTTGTGCTGGTACATTCTGCCTTGACAGATGGCACCACTACTTACAGGAGGTCCAGCAGCACCGCTAGCACCATCGTTACCACGAGCACCCTGTAAGAGAAGGGAGGAAGAAGATGATAATGAGAAAACACATCCTACCTCTCTACGCTAGACTCACCAAGCCGGTCATTTTGACACTACTGCTGAATTTCTCTGCTGAAAAATTCTTACATTTGTCAGTTGGTGACCTTTCTGCTCTGTTCCCCACAAAATAGTAGAGTATTTTGAATCAGAATCACAAATATACCAATAACCCCTGAAGCCATTTCAAAAGACTGTGAAAATAAGCAATAACTAGGATGAATTTAGAATTAAAATTTAGTTTTGAATTAAATTTAAAAAGCTGTGATCATCTGCAGTTGCTGTATTTGACCACATCCTGGATTTAGTACAACTGAATAATTTGTTCTGTACACAGAATATACAGGACTAAAAACGCACTACATCATACACTAATCTAGTAGCTTCTATGGGGCTTATGAAGGCAAAATTTTAACAGAGAACAGGTGCCTAAACCTGACCACACAAACAAATCAGCACATTTTTTCAACGTCCAATAACTTTTTATACCAAACACTCTCTTGGCTGTGTGAAACAATCCCTATAAATATGTTGTTTATTTGTCTGAATAAAACTCTTTAAATCAACAGATCATTTAACTTAATTTTACTGTTAACCCCTTTAAAATATACAACACTGACCGGTAGTGACAATATACATTTTTGATATAACCATAAAGCTTATGACAGTCATATACATAAGATCAGCTTTTCTGCTTTAGGTTTTAAACTTTCCATCTTGAGAGTGAAACATTTGTGCACTTGGCCTTCTGTTTGTGCATCTGAGCACTTTTTGTTTTTGCACTTTGTTGTTGTCAATATGTGAGCTTTAATAAATATATTACAGGTCAGACTGAAATAGTTGTGCAATGTACAGTTAACATTTTTTCTTTATTAACCTATTGTTGGTTCTATGCACCTGCAGTACAACTTATTCCAGCATGTTGACTGAGTGCAACAACATTTCTTTTAATTCTCTACTCCAGGCTTTAAAAAACTATTCCCACAATATTCACAGCATTATAAAACAACATAATTAGGGACCTAGGGAGTGGAAGGACACCGTTTCTACCATTGAGCAAGGTTCTACCCTTGAGTTTTCCTGAATGGATTCAATAAATACCCAGCTGTACACATGAATGCTATGTAAACATAAAATATGTAAATTTCCCAGCATAAAGGTGAATGCCAAGCAAATGCACGGAATAAGCAATAACCATTACATCATATGGGTTCTTTACATTTTGAAGCGAATAATAAATAAAACTTTGAACTAAAGCCTTCAGAGCATTGCTAGGTGGAAATAGGGCTTGATCTATTTCTATTTTAATTTTTAATCCCACAGATCTGGATCAATTAGAAGCCAGTGTTTTCACACAGTGCACAGCATAGAGGAAGAAGCTGGGCCTTGGGACCTGTCCCTGACCAGCAAAAGTGCACGGAAATGCCTTATGAAATAGTGCAGGCAGACGGCCACAACATGGCCTGCCATGGCACCACTTTGTTGGTATTAGGGAGAGAGTGCTATTTCAGGGTAAGCCATAGCCATGGATCCTCAGTCCTCTTTGCCTTGTCTTAAGTTTGACTTTTAACAGGGGCCAAGGAATTGTCTTTTTTGAGATACTTACAGCAGGGCCAGAGGGGCCAGGACGGCCTCTCTCACCAGGGAGACCACGAGGACCCTGAGAGGAAAAGGAAGAGGGTAGGGAAGTCAGGGAGAGGCTGTGAACGTGGCTGTTATCATACAACACCCACACACATCCAAACACATTTGTATCATACCTAAATCGACTACTATGACAAAGAATGACTAAAGGAAAAGATCCCTGTAGGAATTTAAACATCAAAGCAGTTAAATGAGTAATGACTAATGGCTGTTACAATTACTCAAGCACCACAGATCCTCACAAAACAGAGTCTTTACACTACACATTGGCATGTGTGAGCGCTCTCTCATACGGTCAGACGTGTGAGCTGGCATCCCCCGGGCCTCAGAACAGACAGCAGTACTCACCATTGCACCAGGAGCTCCATTCTCACCAGGGACGCCAGCCTCTCCCTTTGAACAGAGACATAGAGCAGGTCAGCCCTCCATAACCAGGTGACAGTACCAGACGATGTGTTTTGGACGTCAGTTGATCCTGAACGTACCTTTGGTCCAGCAGGGCCAGAGTCTCCCTTAGCTCCATCCAGACCGCTGAAGCCCTGTAAGGAAAAGACAGGACCGTTTCAGAGAATAAGGTGTCTCAGGTAATCCGTGTGAGCCCAGATTCTGTCATCACTCACTCTGTGTCCCTTGATGCCGGGAAGTCCGGGGGTTCCGGGGAATCCACGGGCTCCCTGGAGAGGAGAAAAGAGATGGGATAGTGTCATTATGGAAGTGGCAAAAAGAAAGCCTGGTGATCTCAAATGATGTGGTCCACTCACAGAATCACAGCTATACAGAGATGGGTAAGACTACCACTATTTCACTCCTAAATGGCATCTTTATCGTTAAATAACTAACATTGTTAACTATTTCATGTACAATGTTAGCATTCCCATTACATTAACCAATTTATTTTTGGCCATAAATGATTTTCCTATTGACCATTTCCTATTGAACAAAGCATTCATATAGTATTCCTGTTAGTCAATATCAGTAAGACTGACCATAGAGCTACTATCAGCTACTGGTGTTTCAAGTTCCATTTGATGGCCTCTCTGTGAGCCTACAATTCTAACTGAAGTGTTGATGGAAGTCTGAGACACCCCTGACCTAGGAAAAAGGGGTAGGCCACTTATGGAGGGACTCACCTGAGGGCCAGCTGGACCGCGCTCACCGGGGCGACCAGGCTTTCCAGCCTCACCCTGAAGGAGAGAGGAGCACACATTTATGTGCACTGCGAGAAGAGCGGTTGGCAGGATGATGTGATGGTAAAAATGTAGGGACTCATACTACCACTGTGCAACTGGAGATTTTAGTAAGTCAATAAAGGAAATAAGAGACAAGGGAGCATCTCTGAAATGTGAATCTGCCAAACGTATTGTTCTCATGCTAATATGATGGTGGGTATCTACAGTGGGAGGAGCTAGCTGGGCATCTCCACCAATGACAGCAAAACAGGCTTAAAAGTCTTTCAGGGATGTTGTGCACAATGAGGATGAAAGATGTTCTTACATCATCTCCATTCTTTCCAGGGGGGCCAGATGGACCACGAGGACCCATGGGACCCTACAAAACATCAACCAGAAGTGAGTAACTGAAGAAAACATTAACAAAATCTCTGTGTTTGACTGTGTCTGGTGTGTGTGTGTGTGTGTGTGTGTGTGTGTGTGTGTGTGTGTGTGTGTGTGTGTGCGCGTGCCAGAGAGAGGTCAAAAGCCAAACACATAACACTGCTTTGGGAATATAAATAAGGTCATGGAACTTTTCCATTGTTAGCTGACCTATACTGTTGATCCACTGACCTGTGTTGTCTATAAAACCCCAACCCAATATTCTTTATGTTAATGTAATGACTATATCTGCGTGTTCATTATAATATATTTCTTTCTTTATATCTTGATGACAATGGTGAAACAGAAATATTGAATGTGTCTAGTTATGGCTGGAGTCAATGCAAGGCATTGCCTCTCGAGAATGGTGCAGAGTAGCATCAGTACACCCCTCAGGAGCTCTTGCCCTCACTTGGGTGCAAGGCCTGGAGTAACAGTGTATTCAGTACTGTCAGTGTTCCAGTAGTGTCAGAGTTGGAGCAGGAAGTTCTAACTGAGATACTCACAGAAGCACCAGGCTCACCAGGTTCACCAGGGGGGCCAGTGAAACCTTGGGGTCCCTGAGGAATGACAAAAGTTGAGAGTTATCAGTTCTATAGTCCAGGCAGTGAGTCATTTAGACCACTCTCTTATCACAAGATGCAGGCTTTTAATTATTGCTCTTATTAATGTTTTTGTGTAATGCCTCTCTACTTGGGTATGCACAATGATAAGCATAAGATTAATGCTTTTAAACTTTTACACCCAACTACACACATACTCTCATTTTCATTGAGAGCCCCTCAGTAGCTGGACTTGGAATCAATGTCTCTTCTTATACTGTGAAATGGAGCTGGTTCCAATGTCCTTTGTGTTATTTGCAGGGCCAGTGAATTACACATGTACACAACATGAGTGGCCAGAGAGATTTCAGTTATAGTGCAACCTGACAGAGTCAAATCCAACCTCTGTGTCTGTGTAAAAGGTGTCAGACCCGGGAAGGGGCTGAAATAAATGACAGTAACACGGCACTTACAGTCAGGCCAGGGGGGCCAGGGGGACCACGGGGACCCATGGGACCCTATTGGACAAATAAAAATAATAAGACGGTTAGCATGTGCTCCATAAACTGTAAGTATGACTGCAAACCGTCTTTAACAATTCCCATGCTATTTGAAATGCAAGCAAACTATACTGTTTAAAAATAATTGCTTTAAGTGGAGGAAAGTGTTTGAATCTTCATCCCCTGAAATAGACTTCAAATACCTCTGAGTCATACATGAGTGAAAACAATCTTTGCATAATACTACTACATAATATCGATATAATCCATTGAAGCTACTTGATCACTTGTGAGAAAGACAGAAGATTATGTCTCCGCATTTCTTCCCAATCAGAATGCACAGTGAATTGTCCGTTCTGGGTGAAAAATCTTGTTGTAGATGAAAGTATCTCAGGAATGATTCACCCCACAGATCATGCCCATGGTGAGGCCTATAACAGTCATGGCTAATGTGTTCTTCCTGCTTTTGTGGATGCCGAACACTTCCAATACCAAGACGTCTGTATCCATACCATGGGGCCGGCCACAGCCTGAGCAGGACCAGATTTCTCATCGTAGCCGTAAGACATCTGGGGAGAGAAGTTCTGCAGAACAGAGAAAAAAGAACAGTATGAATTGTTTGTGCAGGAATGTTTTTGGTGAAATATCCACAGGGCCAATCCTACACCTAATATGGTATAGGAGAAAAAGGTAAGAGATAAATTGTGTTTTTTCCAAAAGAATGAAGCAGAGCATATTAGGTAATGATTAATTTCATGGCTAACACATGCCAATACACATTCTTTTTTAACGTCTCAGGGAAGGTCAATGTTGGGAGGGTTGTGACATAGCTTGGGGATTCAGCTGCCCAGCTCTTGTGATGTAGCAAAGGTCAATGATTGGTGGAAACCTGACAGGCCCTATACCCTGCATTTCACCTGTCTTCTGTCTGCCCCTGCATAGCTAGAGTGCAACAAGAGTGCTGTCCACACAGCTAGTGCTGAAATGCACAGGAAAGTCACTCTGTCCTTAAAACAATACAATCAGTGCTCAGATTCATATCTAAACCTATTCTCAAGATGTTAACAGACCTCATGAGGATTTTTTGAGTCAGTGGTCTATGTTTTAGGGTTTAGTACTTACTCCGCCAAGGCCAGGGGGTCCAGGGGGGCCAGGAGGGCCAGGAAGACCAGGCTGGCCAGGGATGCCATCATTGCCAGGAAGCCCAGGGAGACCCTGTGGGATGGACAGATGGAGGAAACGTTTCAAGCCAGACATAAAGACTTCACAGCACAGCACAGAAGACTGGACTGTCACTGGATGGGTTTCTGTGTATGATGGATGTTTGGAAAATCAATTTCACAGGCCATATTTCAGTCATTGAGTACACTGCTGGAATTTATGGAAATTCATTTCATTCATATGACAAGCATTGTTAATCTAGTGTGTCAAAAGCTGCCAGTCATATAATACGGAGCCACTGACCTACTCTTTAAAATGAGAAAGATTTTTGGTTCAGCCATAGCATTTCACAGTCATTATGAACTGCATACGCAAATAAAACTTCTCATTTCCTTTCCAAAGTTAATTTTGTTGTGTAATCCCATATACAAATATATAAATTCAAAAATTATTTTAATATATGAGATCCAGTGCTTGGTAAGAATGAGAAAAGAATCAAAAGTTATGAATGGTTATGAATTCTATTGTTGTGAGCATGAATAAATAGCTATATTCTATATTTATAATAATAACTAATAAAAACTAAATATAGGCTAACATATGGTTATACAAATTTAGGTCATGACTGAATTGTGAATTTAAGCATATTTTGTTGGCAGGCTTTGGCAGTTGCCAAAATGAACAAAAATTCCTGGTTAGGAATCATAAAAATGTACCATACCAAACGGTGATGCAGTGAGATTCAACCTAGGGCATAACACATGCATTTACTGCATGCTCAATAGCACAGCCCCTGTGGTCACACCCATCCCTACATACTACTCTGACATGGGATAACTGTCAAGACAAAAGTACACAACATCACTGCTTTGGGAAAAAAGAGATCCATCAACAGTCTCTGCTGCTCACTGTCTCTGCCTCATTTGACACTTCCTCAGGACTACAATAAGATTCATACTATTTGGACAGGAAAAAGGAAACTACTTTCTTCCTCTGCCGGAAACTTGTATAATCATCTGATGATAGGCCTTGCTTTCTAGCCTGGCCAAGTGTGACATGTCAATATTGTCCTAATGGTATAGTGCACAGGTTAGATCCAGAAGCTATTGCTTGTTGATTATTCCAATGGAGGCTGCCTAAGGCATAACAGGAAGTAAAAAATGCACCTACCGCGTCACCCTTGGGTCCAGGATCGCCTTTTGGCCCCTGTGGGGGTAAAGCAATAAAGAGTGAAGACCAGAAATCCTGAAATTATGTATGAATTTCTTCTGCAGTATTTTCAGAGGCACTGAGTTATGCCATCCTTTGCCCAGGTCACTGGAGCTCAATTCTGCAAAGAAATTCTCTGATTTGCTTTCTCTTTGGCCCAGAAATAACCATGCACATGCAAATCCTGAAACTCCACACTTACATTTAATTGAATATGCTTTAGATCACAATCAGAGTTCAAATCTATTAAATGCTGCAATGTAAATGACTGATACAAGGCCATTAGTCAATAAATATGTTTGTCCTTCTAAGTGTGGTCATGATTAGATACCATAAATAAATATTTATAAAGGTGTGCATACCTGTGGCTCTTGGGGACCTGTGGAAACAATTAAGAAAAATAACATTATATTATTCATTCAATGACAAAAGAACCTGAACAGTTTAAGCACATCAGTTTCACAAGGTTTTGGCAAACTCCTGAATGACTCCTTGCAGGATTACCTTAAAGCCATGATTTCTTAATCTATTTGCAAACTGCCAGAGTTTCAGAGTCGGCCTTGCAGCATACTAGCAAAAGAAGCAGGCCTGTGTGCATTTTACACCATTAATCAATTTTGAGGAGCAAAGGCATAAGTGTGATGGATTCAAATCAAATCCAGCCGGATTTTGTGGTGTATTCCTTCCGAACGTTTTCCATCCCCATTGAAAGTGCACGGACCCTGAGTTAAAGGGGTCCACTGCGTATCTTTCTTGTGTTTCAAACGGCTAAGAATAATAGCCTGCAGCTGACTTGAGGTTGCCGGTAAGGTGTTGTGCCAAAGGTGTAATGTGGAACTTCACAAGGACCTGGTGCATCAGGGCAGATCGGACAGCATTCGCCGAAGGGTATTTCTGGATTGGGGCAGTCGGTGGTGTCCTCGCAAATCACTTCATCGCACATGACGGTACCGCTGTCGCACACGCAGATCTGGCAGGGTTCCGGTTTCCACACATCTTTGTCATTGTACAACTGGCCGTCCAACGTACAGCTGCCGGCTGTCCCTGCTAAAACACAAGAGTGGAAACGTCTATGCCTCATAGAATACAAAAAAAAACGGTACGTAACTGCATCTCTTGTGAAAGCCAACATCCTCTTGTGGTGCTGGCTTCAGGCCTAAGTTGAAATGTTATGAAATCAGCATCACACATTAAAATATTAAAGCCAGATTTAATAAATATTATATTGCATTATTGTCATTTAGCAGGCGCTCTTATTCAATTTACATAGGTTACATTTTTTACATAATCCATTTATACCGCTGGATGTTTTACTGAGGCAATCCTGGGAAAAGTACATTGCCCAAGAATAAAACAGCAGTGCCCCTGTGGGGAATCATACCAGCAATCTTTTAACTACAAACCCTACTCATTACCACTATGGTACAATGTTACCCTAGAATAAGTATCTATCAAAATGAATGAATAAATGTCTATATCAGATATAGATATAGATATAGATATAGATATAGATATAGATACAGATATAGATATAGATACTGCTTCTTCGTTTTGTAGTGCAACTGACTCAAACCCTTACTCTGCATTTAAAAAAAAAGACCCACAGTTCCCTATCTTTTAGGCCAGGGGGCAACATACTCTCATTAATTCCACAACCAGGAAAAAACATGGGACACAAAAAGGATCCACATCGTCTGTGGCTTAGAGCATATTGAAAAATAATTGAATACATTTAAGCTGGCAAAGCCTGAGAACATCGTTAGTGGAAAGTATGCAATGGGTAAATGATTATGATTATCTTAAAAATGGAAGAAAGTTAAAAAAAAAAATTATAAGTGGTGCGAAGGGCTCCCTGACCAAGAAGCATACTTAAATGCAGAGCCAATAACTACCACGTAGTGGCGCTACAGGACCGTACAATATGTTGCTTTAATACACGCCCTTTATCCAAAATTTCAGAGATGAAGTGATGTCTAGACTATTGTTCTTAAGTCGTCAATTAAACTCATTTCAATTCACTATTGGTCACCAAGTCTTCAAGTTTCTCCGAAATTATCAGGGTCGTTTATTTCCTGATTTATCCGTATCATCTAATTTGATATCCATAACATTGCTATATCCTTTAATCCAAAAGTGATGGAATAACATTTGCTATAATGTCAGAGACAAAGAGTCGAAAGCATCGCCAAACGTTTGCAATAGATTTATTTTAATAGACAGATGGTTCGTGATTTTGTCAGTGCCCTTAAGCTATAGTTTCCATCGCAGTGAGCAGTTGGCCTTACTCCCATTTCACTTGACAGCAGCACGCCTCCGGCGGTGTGTTCTTGGGTCTTAACACACCCTAACCTGGAACGGGTCATTTTTTTCCCCTCTGTTACCGATGAAGCCATAATTTCCACCCAAGAAGCAGTCGTTGCCTGATTTATTCCCTGTTGTTCTTCTCAGCCCCTTATTGCGAGTCCAGGTTTTTCTAATTTGTTAAAACTTTCTTTCACTCAAAGACATGAAACAGCGCGTGAACATGAGATGCTGTGATCTTGTAAGGACTTACTCCTTAACTTTTGTGCATGCAAGCATAATCGGCTGAAGGTGAATGCTAACTTAATAACCAAGAAAATCATGCTATAGCAGTAAACGTGTACTTTTAAATGATTAGAAACGGTTACACGTCTGGCGACAGATCAAACATGCATTGCCAACCACCCACATTGAAGCTGTCTTTCCTTTATTTTTTTTTTCTTAATCTGTATTTTTATCTGTATTGTGTATCATAAAACCAATATTCACCGCAGTAGTGATCTAAAATGTAACTTACGATCGTCTTCGCCTTGACCTCTTGCCAAAAATACTGTTGCGGCAAGCAACAGGGCTAACCGAATATCCACAAAGCTGAACATGTCTAAATATTAGACATGTAGACTCTTTGAGGCAGGGGGAATCCTTTTCTTTCTTTAGACTCCAGTCATACAAGTTAGGGTCCGGTCTTCGTATCTCCAATCCAGACCCCAGCAGAAACTCCCTACTGCCTAAACAAATGCATAGCCCAGGCTTTTATATTCCAACATAATGGGGAGGTGCTGGGCACACCAGATAACTTCTACATGTTCAACTTAAAAGGTCCCTCCTTCACCAATCAGAGGGGCTGTCTTAAAAACTTTTCTTGCCTTACAGTCTCAAGCAGCTTGATCTTTTTTTTTTTTTTTTTTTTTTTACCAAGAAGGTGGACGTTTAGACACTAGAAATCCCTCCTTTCTTTTTGCTCAGTCGGACAACAAGCCATGTCATCCCTCCGAAAGGCCATTGGCAAGCCATGGATATCCTTTTCTTGGTCCATACGTGTGCGTTACAATTAAATGCCAACTAGGCTGTATTCAATAAGGCACGCTTAGTCTTTTCTAAAATTATGTTTTATCTCTATCTATAAACGTTTGTGCGGTTTTTCTTGTGTGTCCGTACATTTTAGAACGATTAAGATTCTTCAAACTCGTCCATTGTTTTAAAGAATTGCGTGTAACGGGGGATTTAAAAAAATGTATTTTTGCGGATGCAGATTTAACTCAGAGTGGATGTGCTCGTTTACAATTCAGTCCAATTACTGGTTGATACAGGACGCCATTGTTGCAAAGATTTACTGTAACAATATGATTTGACATGGTCCAAAATGACGGTTAAAACAGATGCGAAGTTTCGACCCAAAGTAATGGATGACGTTTCGTGTGATACTCAAGAAACTACAAACTACTTTAAACAAAAACTTATTACAGTAACAATATTGAAGTATACAACCAGTATCACATACATTCATGTTCATAGATAAATATGTAAATAAACTACATGCACAATGCCAATGGTGATAGATTTTCAAGTGAGCTTCATGTCCCTTCCTTTATTTTACAGAAACAGACATGCACATAGGCACAAGTCCTTAGTATTCAGAAAGGCGAATCTGTTTAAAAAGGAAATTGATTGATATGGAAATGTTTGTACTGCTTTCATAATTCTTTTGTCTGGCACCAGCCCACAACATTTTGGTAACAAATAATAATTCCAAGCATCCACAAACTGCAATTAAACCATAGGTTATAATTATATTCACAGTGTGTGTTTACCAAAAAATGTCCGTTCTTTCTTATTGATAATGAAAATAACATAACAAATAATAAATAGTTGCAAGCAGGGATAACAAATATACTTGGATAATCATTTAAACGTTTTATGGGATATTAAAAACAGTATGTATTGTAAGTGAGGGCGTGTTCTCTCCACGGCCGTTTCTCCGCTCAGGCAATTAATTTTACATCCACAGAAGCAAGCGTCCAAACAACATGACTACGCCACAAATTATCCCACTATATATCCCACCAACACCTCCAAGTAAGATACAACTCACCTCCATGTAAGACACAACAGCCCATAAACATTTATTGTGAACAAATTTCGGATCAAGAAATTCTACCTTAAAAATCATTTGAGGTAAAGCACTACACAAATGTGATAGGCCAGTATCAGTGTTCATTACAAGATTAGGTATTCTACAGTACGTAGCCTACTGTACTGACATGCACAAGACAGTTTCACCCTACCACTGTGTTATTACATGATAAGGAAAGAGAGGGGTAGACAAAGAGATAGAAAGTGAAAAACTGGCATCATTTCAATGCTCTCTCATTGCACCATGGACACGTTGCATCTCTAAGCAGAACCATGGCCCTATCCGTTCTCTTCTTGTCTCCATATTCCTGCCTTCATTTTTTCTGTCTGTCACTTATCCAAGAAACGTGTCTTTGATTTAATGAGAATGACGGTGAAAGGAATGCAGTCCCTGACTAATGAAAATGCCACCTCATCATTGTAGATTTTAGCTAGTTTAAAACGCACATACACACACGCTCACACACACACACATACAGCATGTCAACTGTGCAGCTGTTCCTATCCTACTGCTATCTCTGTTTATTGTATACTATTTGGTTCCAGGTTTTAAATAAACAAACACGAAGACATCCCGATTGATCCTGATTTTTATTAATAATCAAAAAACAACTAAGCACACACGTTAAACATTGGTAAGGCTTCTTCCTTTGACCAGACAGAAGCCATCTGGAAAATGTTATAACATACAAAGCTATGGCCGTGGAACAACTGGAAAGTATTGCACTTGCTCGGCTGCTTGGTGCAACGTTTAACAAAACTTTAGTCTTTTTATGCCTGTTTACATCCTCTGTAGACTTTATGTTCACTCAGCAAGGCTAATATCTCCAGATGCATTCTTCTGAGAGTACTGACCATCCAGATGGCCCCTGAATAAACAAACAAACAAATAAATACTTAAAATAAAAAACATTACAATATAAAAAGGAACAATTCAAGTATCATAGCAACTATACTTAAAATTAGTAAGTAAAATGTGTCTAAATGCAATTTAATACTCAGAAAGTCATTTCTTAAAATTAATGACAATACTCATAACATTATTTACTTACTTAAAATGGATATGTATATTTTTATTCTTTTATTATTTGTAACTAAACAAATAATTATTAATAATAAAACAAATAATTTTCAGCAAATTCCTTCCAGATGACCCAAGTGTGGGCACCCATAGCAGAAACTGCACAGGTTCTATCCCACCCTCCCTCCAGTTTCTGGTCAGGTAGATGTCTGACCAGAGATTGACCATGCTCCTTAAGTTGCTGACAGCAGCTGGCAACAGTAGCTGTCTTTTAAAGCTGACAGAGACCATGGCTCAAAGATTTCCCATAAATCAAAAATTAAGTTGAATAAACACATGATAAAATTTCATATTGACAAGAAAACTGAACCTAATTTATGGGTGAAAAAGTAAACCACACAGCCCAACTATAAAAAATAACTTTAATAGCCCAATGACTTCTAAGGAAAAATGACAATTAGGATATGGACTATCATTGCTTCTGTTGCATACATAGGCCTAGTAGTTGGAGTGAAAATTGGCTAATAATGATCTCCAGGTAACAGTTAAAAAGATACAGTCATTATAACTGAAAATGTTTAATCAATGGAAGAACCCTAGCCTATATAGTACTACTGGTTGGACTATATAAAGGTTTCATAACATGCTTTTTACTCCAACAGTTAAATTCATTATGCTGTTATCTCTGCTTCTGCCTCTTTCTTATAAAGAGTTTCAGGATATATGACCCTCTGCAACCAAATGAGGCATCTAGATTCATATTCTATGAATCGGTAGTTACATCTTTTGGCGCATATTGTTTACACCTTGGCGTTTGAAATGCAAATTATTGTTACTGTATACATAAACATCTGAATTATTTGAATTTATGTTTGAAAACTGAGAGAAAATGGATATTGTTGGTATATGCTGCTACATGTTCTCTCACAAAAAAGATCTTGACAAGATGGTTTTCCTCAAATTAGCATCTTTATTTAATAATATGGGGTGAAACGCAGGCAGTTTTGGCTGGACAGTGTTTCCCGTTCCACGTGTGAAGCTTTTTGGGGACAGGTGCTTCTCACAGACAAACAGGTGTTGAGACTATCCCCTCACTTTCATGACACCATGAACAGGAGCTGAAAACACCCACTTTGTGCCCATAAACTGCATCCACAGATGGTCTTCTGGGAAAATACTAATTCTTTCTGAGGTTGTTGGCCACCTTATTAAAGGCGGTTGGGGTCTTGTCAAAGCTGGAAATAAGGATAGTAACATGGCATGCGATTTCAGTAAAAACCTGTAGACATTGGGCAAAAAGAAGCTGTTTACAGCACTGCTTTCAAATTTGTATTTTTTTTCATTTAAATATTAAATTACATTTTCAAAGCCCAAGATGCCATAGTCACATATTACAAATTACATATTGCCATATCACAAATAGTGCCAGAGTCATGGCAGAAGTGTGGCTATGGTTGCAGTGCACTGCAAGCAGAGACACACCAGCTGAAGGAGGTACAATGTGCCATCTGAAACATACACTGCAAGATGCCATGATTATTTTTAGAACATAATGTTTAATATGGTCGACATTGGGATGTCATATTTTGTATTAGTAAGTGAACTCCAAAGCCTATATACCATGGTAGATGGTCTTATCATTAGCTCCACCAACATGGAGCGATATTCCCTGTCTGACAGTAAAAGACCTGTAGATGAATGGAGCCATTTAGAGCAAGGTCCACTATTTTTGGTTCACTATACAATCCATCAAGGTGATAGATGCCACATAAACAGGTAATACTGATGCTTCATACAGCCACCCACATGGATGGAAGTTACAAGCTCATCCCAGGAGCATCATAATGTGGCTTATGAATATCTAGTCACGTAGTGAAGGGTTCCCGGAGAGAAAGCATGGGTGGCTACCAACCAGTCCAAATGGAAGAATACAGTTTTGACCAAGAAAGTGTTTGGGACAAACAAACAAACTTAAAATAATATGATTCCAAATGTGATTTGTTGAAGCTGTCGACTAGTTTGAAAAAAAGTTCAGAGACTGTCAGATTACACTATCCATCCAGTCAAGATGAGTACCATGTGTAAGAGTCCTCTGAGGGCGCTGATCAGGGTGGATCACGTTCTCTTCTAGCGGTGCATGGTCAGCCTAGCTTGGGATGCCTGGGAATGGAAACACAGTGCTCTGAGAAGGAACCGTTGAGGAGGAGGAGAGCTGAAGGGGTCATCTTTCTGGTCAAAAAGGTACACATAAGGAACCTGAGTCTCAGTCTATTGAAGAAGAGCTAAAATGGAGTCGATAACATCTTTGTCTCTGTCTCTTCTCTTCCCTGCTTGTCCGTCCTGTATAGGTTTTGTGAAGGATTTTGGTGTGGAGGGTGCTGAAGGAGCTGTAAAGTGGATGGACGCCTGGCAGCCTTTAAATAGAACTGGTAATTTGCTGTGTTTTCGTTCGACAGAAATCTTTGTAATCTATAGTTCTGTGGTCAGTGTCTCAGAGAGTTCAGACTGGCGGTTAGGGTGGAGCCACGCTGGACGGCGCTGGGGAGTTTGTGCAGCCACTGCCTCTTCCGACAGAAATCTGAAAGGCGACATTGCAGTAGAGGTACAAAGGCAGTGCGCTGCAGCTGAGTTGAAAATGGTGTTTGAGAAGAAAATCTATTCAGTCACTAACAGATGTGTCATACAAGCAGAATACTTTGCCAAAAAGCTGTCTTGCTGGCAAGTAAAGATACAGGAAAGGCGACACACGTTGGCGAAGCTTCTGCACAGAGAGCTTCAAGGTTCTCTTTTCAGTGTTTGGGAACTCTTTACCTAACATCACCATAGTCCAGGCCAGGAAAAAATGGCCAATGAACCCTTATGATTCTCACTTACTTTTACTGAGTGTATTGTGTGGGGAATCTCTGATCAGCGGTGACCTTACATGTGAATGGCTGACAGGGTATAAGAGGAAGAGTGTGGTGTCTCCTGCTTACTCATTACTCTTGAAGAATTTGTTAATGTTACGTTGTAACAGTTTTCCACAATCAAACCCAATAGCTGTCCTTTAAAACCTGCTTTGTGAACAGAAGCCAAAGTTTGCAGGACCATTTGTTTCCCAAAAGCAATGTGTGAACCTTCAGAGAGAAAAGGGAGAGACGAAAGGACTATGGCTAATAATCATATATTAAATTCAACACATGTTTTTACTGAACCATTTTTTTTTTCTGTACCAGTTCTGTACCAGTTCTGTACCAGTTCTGTACCTGTCTGTACCAGTTGAACCATGGTGGAATTCAATTTGATCTTTTGTGCATTTATAGTGGACCCAGGAAGCTCATAGCTATGGAAATCCTCCTAATGACCACTTTTTGTGACTGTAAGACTGTATAAGGCAAAGAACTGAAAAGTTGAATAAGCACAACTTGTACAATATCTGGAAGTGTCTCAAATGGCCCCACACCCCACCCTAACCCCAGGTTGTCACATGAGTACTAAAATGTTAATATTGGAAATCGGACTGAATAACTACTTGCACTGGTACTACCATCAGGTCAGGGAATCATGTGAACATTTGATATGAAGATTATTTGATTACTCATTTCAAATCCTGTACTGCACTATGCTTATATAGATGAACCTGATTAATATTATCGCATTTACAGTTTTTTACAATCATTTTCACATGTGTCTCAATACCATGTCCACTTTTTCAAAACACTTAACACATCCACCATATCAGTAAACTATGTAAACTAAACTGTATACTTTTGCATTGCTTTGATACAAAATGCATTCAATCACCACTTCTTCCGAAATTCATGAATAACTCCCTCTCTCAATGTTCACCACCAGCAAAATTCTGTACAACTACAGCAAATTTGCAGACATTAAGATACTCTGTTCAAAACAGTTAACTTTCAGTTCAAAACCTACCGAAATTTAGATCTCTGTAGATGGAAATATGCTGCATTTTGACAGACAAATGAAACTATATGCTTGAAATAAGACAGATTATGCTGATTTTAGCAGAAAGTTTATTCTGTTTTTTTGTTTGCAGCCTTGTTACCGCTTTTGTAAGGGGTCATATTTGCATTGAAATTTGCATGTATATAGGCAAAATATGGATGTAGTTGTCACTAAAGAGATTTTTCCACTATTACTGCTGTATATGTAAGGCTATCAGTGAGAGAAACTGACCCAAGAATGCAACTGCGGTAAATTTACCACACTCAATAGTGGTATCTAAAGTATTGTGATAGGCAAAACAACAGATCAAAAAGTTTGTTCTTGGTGTCATGATAGCTGCTTGGCTTCAAATATTTATGGGGCGTGGGGGATTGTAGGGGTGGATATGCTAAAGATTTTTTTCTAAAGGTTCAAGGCAAGGGTGAATGTTGCAGTAAATGTGAAACTCATAAAAATTTGACCCAAAATACAGAGTACACCATGGATCAGCAGACTTCTAGTGGTAGTATCATGTGTTGTTGTTTCACTTACTGTACTAGAAATGAAAAGCATCTTTTTGTTTACTATAGTATACCTCAGAAATTGTAGCATAGAGCTGCCATGAGGCATATTGCAGCATTTCAGACTTGTTTGGTATTACAATATATACTGTAAACTTAACTTTACTTTTTTGCAACGCAGCACTAATCTATTCAAAAACAGAGGATACAGCAACACATAATATATGCATTTTACAATGCTTCAAGTTGTTTCTGTTTTTCAGTCCATTGTACTTTGAGTGACAAAGAAGTCTGCTGGGAGAGAGCAATTGCTATAGTTATGGCAGCACGAGTCACTTTTGGGTGAATTATGAAGTGTTTTGGTGGTTGTAGTGCATTTTGCACGAAAGATTAACTGATGTGCTCATATGCATGGTTGTTAAGCACACAGTGTTAAGAGTTTTGAAAAAGTGGCCATGGTATTGACCTAAGTGTTAAAACGGTTGTAAAAAACTGTAATATCACAATCCAATTAATGTCATTTTTTCTTTTTCAAAACTACTTGCCACCATTCAGTGTTAAATGGACTCTTTCATCACTAGGAAAATTGTTTTCACCTTCAGAGTCAACAGAATCTGGTGGAGTTTGCACAGAGAACTTCAACTTTCCACTTTTCTATTTGAATAGTCAAAGAATTATGAGTGTTGAATGCACATTTTTTGTGCCTAAAAGCTTGTTTTGGTTGTCTTTACAATAATTAAATGATTTCACCAACTATAATCATTAACATGGTTAATTACAAACAGCATAAATAAAACATCTAGCTTACTATGTGATTATTGAAAACACTGAATTTAAGCAATACATTACCAAGCAACACTGTAATAGTAGTAAAATATTGCAAAATGTACAAAATACAATTTAATAGCTGTGAAATGCAGGAGTATATCGCTCACTTGTCTCAACTCAACTCAGCTGGATAATATTGGAACCCCATTAAAATCAAATCCTGTTTAATATCACATGTTTGTACTACATGGCAGAGATGATATGGATTACAGTGTATATAAAATGCTATTATGCTATTTTGAAGGGAAAATGCATGTATAAATTTTCATGTGCCCTGCCAAATGACATTGAGCATGAGAACTACTGAATCTGTCAACTTGTGCTGTGACATAGCTTACTTTGGCCTAAATTTGAGTTTTAGTCAAACCACAGACAAAAAACAAACCTGCAATCAAACTTCATGGTGAACAGTCACAGTTTTTCTTCATAGGTTAAAGACTGAAGGAGATGATATGAGTTTAGAAAGCTGAGAAATGTTGTCTAATATTTGTGGTTTGCTGTTGTTCACTGCTCTTTGACTTGACACTTGTATTGACATGATGGCACACTCGCATTGAAACCCCTAAAATAATTGGAAAAAACATAAAAAGCTTTGTTGCATGTTTACCATTTTGGCTTGGTAACTGTCATTTGAATTTGAGGTTCTTCCCTGAGAAATGACCATAAGAAAGCAAGAGATACTGAATATAGCACTGTGTGGCCACCTAGTCTTGAGGCCAACTCACTTGTACTGCATTTTTTACCAGAACTCCTAAATATCCATGAGATTCACTACTACAGTTTATATTTTCCTTCACAGCATGCCATTTCCATTACATTTCCACAGTAGATATATTATCAATTCATATTATATTATATTATATCATATTATATTACCATATTATCAAACAAGCAATGGCATAAGCAAAACCAAACTTTCAAACAGAGTCAATGTTTTTTTAGATGATGAAATGTGTAGAAACCAGGCTGGCTTCTCCCACTTCTAAACAAAAGATATCAATAACATCACAGAAATTTCCACTTTTGATATATGCCTGTGTCACAGCAGTTGAAAAGAGGAGGGCAAAATCTGCCCTTTACACTGCAAATTGTTTTCAAACTTTTTAAATTATCTGTGTGTTTACAGATACCAGTCTGTACCTGAGGAAATTTAACTTGATTATATCTTATGTTTTCACATTAGTTTGTTAACTTTGCATAAACCATTTGAATGAAGAAGAAACATTTACATTTATATTATACAAATATTATATTATATTGATGAGATTCTTTATATGAATATTATATTATATTGATAGGATATGAATATTATATTGATGAGAGAGAATAAGTCCCACCGGCCCAGTGGCTAACCATTGGTGTACCTCAGGGATCGGTGCTTGGCCCCCTCCTCTTCTCACCATACACAACCACACTGGGCCCGATCACTCAGGCACATGGCTTCTCCTACCACTGCTATGCCAATGACACCCAGCTCTACCTCTTGTTCCAACCTGATGACCTCATGGTCTCAGCATGGATCTCTGCCTGCCTCTCAGACATCTCAGTCTGGATGAAGCAGCACCACCTTCAACTCAACATATTCAAAACTGAGATTATCCCAGTCATCCAGCACGACATCTCCATACAGCTAGGTTCAACGACATTAACTCCATTCACGTCTGCAAGGAACCTGGGGGTAGTCTTTGATGACTTTACTAAAATTTACCGCCCACATTGCAATGACTGCCAGATCATGCAGATTTGCACTGTATAGCATCAGGCCCTACCTATCTGAGTATGCTGCGCAGCTCCTTGTCCAGGCTCTGGTCATCTCAAGACTGGACTACTGCAATGCTGTCTTGGCTGGCCTACCTGCATGAACTATTAAGCCCCTGCAGTTAATACAGAATGCGGCTGCAGGTCTGGGTTTCAACCAACCAGAAAGGGATCACGTTACACTTCTTGGTCTCGCTCCACTGGTTCCCTGTTCAAGGCCTTGATGCTTGCGTACAGGGCGACCAACAAAACTGAACCTACCTACCTGAACTCACTGCTGCAATCCTATGTTCCATCCCAACTGCTATGCTCTGCTACTGAATGGCATCTAGTGGTCCCGTCGCATTGCGGCATAAAATCACTATTCAGGACTTTCTCCACCATTGTCCCTCTATGGTGGAATGAACTTCCGAGTCTGCCAAGTCTCTCTCTGTCTTCAAGAAACATCTGAAGACACAACTCTTTCACTCTCGCCTAAGCACCTGAAACTCTACCCCCTAAATTAACTTCTCGTGTCTCAAACTGTCTCCTACTAAACCATAAAATATTATTATTATAAAAAAATGTAATCTAATGGTTTAATGCACTCATTAGCTTTACCTGCTAGTTTGTACCTTGCCAGGCCAACCATTGAAACCGGGTCACCTGATGCTTCTAATATTGTTGACTCTGTATGGTTTTTTGCTTGAGTTGTAGCCTACGTCACTTGTAAGTTGCTTTGGATAAAAGCATCTGCCAAATGAATAAATGTAAATGTAAATGTAAATGAGAGAATAATAAGTTTAAAGGTAGATAAAAATTTCGCCCCACTTATTTCAAGCTCATGAGCCGGTATATTAGATTTTATGAGGTTTGACCCAATGGGGTTTCAAACCCACAACCCTTGAAACCACATGGTCTGAATTAATGCATGTCTGAACAGCTGATTGAATGCCCAACCAGTCATACACCCTTTAGCATGTAAACTCTCTGAAACTGTTTCTGTCTAGTCTGACTATTAAACGTTGAATTAGCCATCAATTAAGGTTTCTAAACAGCATATTTAACAAAGCTGAATTAACTGAAGGTTAGGAGGAGAAGCCTCACATTAGATACACCCTCTTACTTAATATTGTCAAAAATAACAGTCCTGTAATCTTTGCATTCCCTCTCTGCCCATCCAATCAATTTTCTCAGCTTCCCCAGGATACAGTGAAAAAGGGGGCAGAGACATTCCTCCAGGTCAGTAGACCATCTATGCAAGACTCCATGCAAAAAACCCCAAAGACTTCCAACCCCCACTTCCAGCAGCCAGCCTTGTAATTTCACCTGACCTCCTTGCAGCACCGACCAGTAGCGAGAGGACTGCTCTGTCAGTGTTTTCTTTTCTGCTTTTCTTTCTTCCAATTTCATTGACACTCTTACATTTACATTTATTTATTTAGCAGACGTTTTTATCCAAAGCGACGTACAAAAGTGCATACAGTAAGTATGACATTGACCGTGTCAGCATGAGTTGTAATCAATGTTTTCAATCACATAAATGTAGGTGTGGTCCATGTCTTGAAAGATTTGGTATAAAAAGTAAGGAACAGTATTTTCAATATCATTGCCTGTATAATATGTACTGTAAATGTCTTCATATGGTCGACAATATCATTATTTGATTGGTTTGGTTCTAACTTTATTTAAAGGGAGTTTGTGACTGGACAATCAGACCATCATTCAGGCATTGTTTTATCTACATCCTGGTTTAATACTGCACAAATGGAATGGGGAAAAACACATTTTAAAAGACATTTATCCTTTACGTCCAAGGGAATAAAACTGGCATTGCATGCTATTTACAAAATTCCACCTTAACTAGTAAAATAAAGTCTAACTGCAGAAACATGTGCTGACTTCACTGGAATAGTGTAAAGGTAAATGTAAAATGATGATTTCTCTTTGTCCTATCTTGAGATCTTTGCAATTGTGTTCTTCATAAGAATGTGTTTGTGTCCATTCACAAAATCATTTAGCACAGCTCCCCATGGTACATAACTCATGACATTTCTCATAAATTCTGGGGAGCAAGAGCTACAGATGTGGACCTTCCTGACAGACCCTTTCTTGGTTCAGGTGGCAGAGAGAATGATGACAGGGCTGTCATGGTCACATCATCCAGCTTCATGTAACTACAGAAAGCGGAGGCAGTAAGGAGTTCAAGGTTACCTCGGGTTACCTCAAGCTCAAATTGCATTGTCACTGACAAGGGGTGGTGGTAACACAGCAGGTGTGCCGTCTTGCTTCAAGAACCAATAGGCATTTATTGCAGTGTCAGAGCCTAATACAACATGGAGAGTGTGTGTTATTATTGGTCTGTCGGGCATGAGCAGAATGATTTAGGATTAAGAAAGCAAGCACTGCCAAAAATGTGTGGAAGTTGCTCAACACTTCTTGGACTGCATTCAACTACAAAAAATAATGGAAGCTGATTACATGGGCAAATAAATATTATCAGAAAATGTGTATGAAGAATGGAAATTAGGTGTGTTTTTGATTCAGATTTTTGGAGGCATCTATACAAGAACGATTGCTTGGGTACTTAACCAGTCTTGAAGTCATAAAATCGTTTCAGGAATCTCATTGCTGCATCAATAGCATTTGCTTAATATTGCACAGAAAGAGTGACACCATCAATGTGTGCTTCCTTGGAATGATGCCTTGCAAAGTTAAAAGCCAGTAACCCTAAAGACGGCCCATATGATGCATGTGCACATATATACAGAGAGCGTCAGATTTAGAGATAATACAAGGAGAGGCTGAGAAATGTTCAGAAAGCCCCTAAGCAAGTGAGCTTTTGAGCATCTGGCCTCACCCACATGTCTCTACTTGTAAAGATATATACACTTCTGTGAGACTTGCTGGATAGGCTTGTGATGCCAAAAAGTTCTCTGATATCAATCACTCTGTTACTTGTGTAAGGCTTCTCAGCAGAGATAGTTAATGGAGATTCCGGGGGTGTCATGTCTGCCATTTGAAGTACAACCATTTTGATCTGTGAGATTAAAATGTTTTATTTCAGATTTGTAAAATGTTCCCCTGGCATGCATTGCTTGTAATATTACATTATAGCTTTATTTTTTAGCAGATAACCTCTTTGAATGTCAATTTCAAATGAGTCCAACAGAAAAAAGAAAAGAAAATCTACATCAACATATTTTAATGTTAGCAGCATGAAGTTGTTAATTGAGTAGATCCAGAATATTTGATGCAGAAACAGGTCTGCTATTGAATTGTGTACCAGCAGGCAGGGGAGAATCTAAAGACTTGACTAGATAGTTTTCATGTTTTTGACAGAAGCCATTTGAGGCCAAACAAAGCATATTAATATTAAATACCTTAATAAACGTTAGAGGGTGTGAAGTGTTTCAAATGCAAACAGCTTTTACATCGCCTCTCCTTCATTTAACTGAAACTACACAGAACTCAAAGTGAGAGAGAGAGAGACTTTTCTAATGCAGACAGTCTGTCTTTTCTTTCCCTCATAGCAGCCGTTCTCTTTGGTATTTCCACACGTTCCAGACAAATTACAGGTTACGAAAGGGCAAATTGTATGTAAGCAACTGAAATTGATACCGTAAATGTCTATTATTAAAACAGAATAAAATCCATAATTTTGATTACTTATAGCTGCACACCAGCACTGAGAGACAGGAGCTTATAAATTGGGGAGCATAAAACAGGACACAAAAGAAGTCTCATTTTCTTTCTCCTCGCACTGATGATGCTCTGTGTCTGAGTAATGCTTTCCTGACATCCCTCCAGATTTTCCCTCTGTGTGACTTACCACAGGGCGAGGAATGCCAGAATCACTTCTCTTGTTTTTCTAAGCCTCCCTTACCAGCGATATACTCTTTGTCAACATTGTTCAAAGACTGGGCATACACCCCCCTTCAAAAGACAAGAAGTCTTCTGAAAGAGGAAATTCTTGACATTTATTTGATTTCTTTTAGTGCATGTGCAATAAAACACACACATGCACTACCCCTCCCCCACCCAACACACACACACACACACTCACACACCAGTAAAAGTAGGTGACAGGAATCACACCCCCAATCAAATCAATTATGGGACAATCAGAATTAAATGACATCAGAGTTCAGAAAAATAAAAACTATATATAGTGCTTACCCTGTGTGTATACAGCACATTTTTAATTACATGGAACAAAACTGCTGAAATAATGTCCATAAGTCTATATAAGAGCTGATTCTTGATGTCATGGCTTTCATTATCAGATTGTGTAAGTCATCTTAATATAGAGTGTATATTGGAACTATTGCTGCTGAGGAAGTATAGTACCTTGAAGAATTCATGATTACAATTTCAGTCTCAATTAAAATATAGAACTCAAACATGACAAAGGCAATTCCATTCAGCAAGGTAAATAAAAGGACTACTCAGCAATTTTTTTCTAAACATGTCATAAATATTATATCTAGATTTCATAAATACATATTTTGTATAGAATAAATATCTTACATATTTAGTGAATTCACATTACATTTATAGCTGGGTTTAATTTTAAGATATCAAAACAATATTTACTTTACCTTTAAATTAGGGTTTTCAATACCAATATCAAATAGCAAATAATTATAGAAATTAAAACAAAACTGAATTCTTCATAGGACATGGGACAAAACTAATTGAAGGTACAGTATTTTTATACATTTCTATATTGAAGAAAAATGTGTGTTTGAGACACTATCTCTGTCATTTGTGCCCCGTCAGGTCACTTTTATTTTTTGTAAATCCTTTTCCATTTTTATTTTCATTTTTTTATTCATGATGCCCTCACCCTGTCGTTTGGAATATTTGAGCGTGAAGACTGAATGTTTACTCTCTCAGCTGCCTGCTTTTGGTTGATCTAAAGAAGACTGTGTTTACACTAAAGCCGGTGACATTTATCATCTCTCCAATCTTTCCCCTGCCATGCCATCTGACTTTCTGCCTCCTAATTATTTTATCCCCAAAATATTTTACAGACTAGGTCCAAAGATAATTAATACAAGATACGAAACTCACAGTTTGTAAGGTATCCTTTACATGTTATGCACCATTATTCACAATTGATTATTGTATTACGTACTGGGCCCAAAATTATACTTGCAGGTAGATTACTTGATTCTTATAACAGAAATTTTAATCTGTGCCAGTGTTTTTGATCACTATATGTGGTTGATTGTTATGTCAGTAATTCTCATAAACAGAGTGCACTGCATAGGCATGTTAGTTTATACTAACTATGTATGTATTTTTAAATAATGGCAGCCTCAAAGAGAACATGCTCTAAAATATGGCACTTATGTATTTAAAGTTTATTTTAAGAATTTATTTAAAAAAAAAAAACTTCTCCGATTGCACTGTTCATTACTGGTAGCTATGTGAGCTACTACCTTCAACTACAGTTTGTAATTTATTTATTTTGTGAAATAATTCTTAATTATAAAAAATAATCAGGAAGCAGGCTTACAGTTTCAGCATGATATATATGCCTTTTCAGCCCCCCAACTGTTTTCTCAATTAAACGAGTCTCACAAGGGAAGGGACTATTGAAAGAATGTTGACATTGTGTAGTAGTAAGGATGAAGGAAGCACGATTTTATCCAGAGTAGTTAGCATTAATCTATGTGATAATACAAGTGGAACTGTATACTGTTTTAATGTCAATTTTATGAACCTGAAATGCAAGCTAGTTGTACTTGTTGTACCTATATATTAATTAATAGTTAACAGATTAACTGTTCTCAAACTGGGGGATCACTGTGGGACGCTGTGCTGTGGGGGACAGCATCTTTCGGATAAGATGTTAAATTGAGCTCAACCACTTACTTGACAACTTTTTAGAACAAAGTAAGGATCTGAGCATGAACACTTGTATATATGGTGATGCTCTGGCTGTCCCTGGCAGTTGAGTTTTGACATGTGTAACATGAGACAAGAAATGTGCACTTTCCTTACTGACATCATCTCCACTCTCAGCAAGCACTTCAGTGTCAGCAATTAGCTGGCTGCATTGGCTTATCTGGAAGAGGTGTTTTGATTACCTTGATATGATTAATGAGTCCTTGCAAGTAAAAGAGTCAAACAGAGCAAAAAAATATCCCTGCATCCATTCAACATTTTGATTTGTGGTCGATGAGCATTGCCAAAATGAACTTTGATATGTTTCCACTGCTGCTAGCTTTTCCCAAGAATCTCTCCCATGAGGCAGACACGCGTTGCCATGAAGCGAAACACCTGAGGATGGTTCAGGCACAGTCTATTTCGCACTTCCCTGAAATCCATTTACCCATCTTCAAATTGATTGTCAACCCATTTGGATCAGCTCTGCAGATGGGGCTAAATCTGCAAACCAAAGAGGTGTTGATTAACATCTCTTGTGTTGAATATGGTACTGCTCTTAAATGGCCAGCCCATAGCTAATTTCTGGGCATCTCTGCAGACCGGCTTTTCTCTGCTAAGGCCTTGAAAGTTCCCCTTTATCTCCACATCTCTGTCTAGGTCTTCAGCCCTCACACACCCAAAGGACAGATACATATATGGGTTGCATACCTTGAGAAATGCTGTAGAGGAGGTTCAACTTCAAATTGTGTGAGAACCCATGAATTAGATATATTATTGTAGAAACAATTACACAATTCTGTAAGCAACTCAAGACAGCTAATCTCTCTATATATTTTTTTCTTTCTTTATGATATCTTGATGGTGATTGTATTTAGTTTAGATTTCAAGCAGATTTTCTAACAGCTAAAGCTGTCATTGAAATGATTTACATTAAGTCTTTATGTGCATTAGCTTACTGTGTTGTGCCTAAAATACCACTCTGAATATGTACAACCACATCCTAGATTTTCAAATCAACTTCCTTCACCTACACTAGGAAAGGTATCTGCACTATCAGAACTAAAACTGTAACCTAGCTGCTGATTTTTTTTCCCCAAGTGTACTAATGTCAGATATCTAAACACACATGTGCTGATAACATTTGCAGTGTGTTAATTTTAATTTTAATTTTAATTTTAATTGAAGATATGTTAACTCATAAATATGAAAGATAAGATAGGATGAGGTAAAATATGATATAATATTCTGGTTGTAATTCAAATTGGGTAAAAGAAAAAAAATGTCTTACTGAGTTTTTTTTTAAAAATTGCATAAATGTCAAACCATGCCGGCCTCAGAAAAATGTTGCATGTTGAATTTACAGTTGGCAACCCATCGCACAGTTGCAATCATAAGTCACTTTTCTCTATATATCCATCGTGAGGCTCTAAGAGTCTACGAACCTCTAAAAGTCAGGAAGGGAAGGATTACAGAGCTGAAAAACTAGATCAAATTCAGACAAGCCTTATACCAGGGCTCAAGCCTTTGTCATTCACTCTCCTGGCAAATGTCTGGAGGAAATGAATGTAAGAGGTGAAGTATTTACCTCCTTTTCACATCTATTTTTGAGGACATGTCTTAAAGAAAATATACATCTTAAGTGAACTGAGTTTAAAGTTGAATTGATTCATTCACAGTGTGAAAGAAGGAGAGAAAGAGGCAATGTAAACATTAGCAGACACGGGGCAATTGAATTAGGAATGTCTAGATGAGTCATCACCATTCTTTACAGCAATGTTGCACCATCAGAGAGCCTTTCTATCTTCAGCATTCCTACTTTTAGGGTTATTGGCCAAATCTCATAATGCTTAAAATACATTAAACTTTGACTTGTATTCCTTTAGATAACTTCACCCAAAGCATCTCATTGCACATGTTCCTGCAAAGTGCAAGAGATTTACTGTGATATGCACAATGTTGTGATAAAAGCCATCGCTAACATTTCCTAACCTACTGCAAGTTAGCTACTTGCATGTAGTGATGATTATTGTCAACCAAATATTGCTGGCTAGTGATCATCAGTGGCCTGTATAAGCTGATCTCTATCTTGATATAAGTATAAAAGAACGTGATTGGAAAAGTGATTGGAAACACTATCTTTCATCCGTGATCGTGACATCTTTGCCATCTGCATCTTGGCTATGCAGCTGTTCGCCTGACAGATTCTTGGGATGGAATCATGAAATTTAAAGACAAAATATAATGCAATAAATATGCAGACTTCTCTTTTATCTTAATAAACTAAAGCAATAATTAACTTTTTAGACAAGCCTTGTCAGAGTGGTGGGCATCATTACGGACAAATCAAAGAGCAAGATATTGTAGGTGTGCGTTTAGACGATGTTCCCTCAATCATTTGTTGAAATCAGCAACACATCAGCTTGGTCATGGAAGTGGGTGTGGGGAAACAACAGGAGGTTGAGCATAGTCTTGTCGCTTACGTTACCATATAACTATACGTTTAAGTACTGTATAGTGTACAAAAAGCTATAAAGATAACTTTGTGTTTTGATAATAAAACAGACAAAACTAAGGGAATAAAGTTATTCAGTTGCAAATGTATAGAACCTTATGAATTAAAACAACAAGAACTCACTCCCAGTCACATACACATGTACACATACCAATATTACATATTAACAATGCATATACATGTATACATTCCCTCTATTTTACTTTTTATATGACTACTGCTGTACTGGCAAATACTAATAATGCAGGAAAAGGGACAAAATCAGTATCATCACTCCATTTGTTCATGGCATGATTGACAGATTAGCTCGACACAGCCAGCCTACTGTTGGTCTGAGCGTGAGTCTGAGGTGGCACCTCCCACAGAAAACACAGACAGGCTAATAAGTGGCGTCTTAAAGGAGTTGGCGAATCAGACAGTAGCACAGTGCCAGCGGGGCCGCGCCCAGAGGCTCCTGTAATAACCCAGCTCTCAGCTGGGCCTTCCAGAAAGCACACGAAGCAGCAGTTTGAAATAAAAGGAGCCATTCCCATCAGGATAAAACTCAATTACAGGGTGGATGTTCCTCATCCGGGAGCTGGCAGCGTGGCCAAAGGGGCGCTACAGGCTGCCGTGACTCCATGGTGGCTCTGCCGTGATGCAAGTTGGGGCCAGGCCTTACCAGCTGAGCACCTCTCTTGCATCCGCACTGATTTCCTTTATGATCAGAGCATGCCTGCATTAAAGTTTTTCTGCCTTTGCAGAAGAATACCTGTGCTTCTGTACAGCCAGGCAGACATCATGTGGCAGGGAGGTCTTCAGAGGCGTCTTAATAAGTGTCCTCAGAAAGCCATGTCATTTTCCAAGAGTGAGGGAAAAAAGGTCCCTAGCTGGCCTCTGACTGATTAGGTATTTGGTCCTTACACAGTTGCCTCTCAGTGCCCTTTATGTTGCACTCTTCACTTGAGAGCAGCTCCTGTATCAGATTTCTCCTAAGACTGGCACCAGGGAGTGTACCCCACCCATAACCCCATGAGCTCTCAGAATGTGCCAGCAACCTGGAGGGAGGGGGCAGAGCGGGGGAGTACCTTCCTATGTGCCATTGTCTCAGCAGGCCTCAGTGGCCGCCAACTCTGCCACTGACAGATACAATGAAAAAGGATAAAGAAAGAAATCTTAACTTTTTTGGCTCTTGTGAAGGTGTGTTTGCAAAACTGACAAGTACTGACAAAAAAAAAAAAAAAAAGCCAGAGCCATGTGAATAAAGCCACAGCAGTCCTTCCCAGACCACCCACAGCCCTACCTCTTCTGCACCTCCTCCTCAGGGGGCTACAAAAGGCATGGAGGCACACAGTAAAACTGGACACTCTGATCCTCATAGGCTGAGCAAGAGTGGGCCAGCAGGACGGAAAAGTAGGCTAAGCCACTAGGTTAATTGTAGTGAGTCCTTGCTGAATTGTCTCTCTCAACCAGATGTAGCCTCTGAGAGCACGGCACATAAAAAGTTAATGTTGAATGCACTGCCACGTCTGTACAGCGCGCTGGATCCAAAGGTAAAGAGGTAATTAAACAATGCAGGATGAATTCAAGGCTGAACTTGTACTGCAGCGGCTGCATGTTTCACGATCTTTGCCTGTGCATAGCCGGGCAGCTCTTTTCCTAACACATCTAGCATACCTCCAGATTGTCCCCGCTCTCTCACGCTCTTTCACTCCCACTCTCCTACTCTCCCTCTCTCTCTCGCTGTTTGCATCCGCTGTGTCTGGGGAAGGTCTAGCCCCCCCTCCCCATGCCCTCCCAGTCCCCCAGCCCTCCCACTTTTCCTTTAGTCCTAGACACCCTCAGAGACAGAGTGGATGGAAAATATGACTGAATTCTTCCCCTAACCTCAGATAAAGCGCAGTGCTGGCAGACACAAGACAACCGAACGTGGGGAAGAGAACATGCAAAACAGCATTGATTTAAAGAGGCAGAACCTAACCACGTGTCCAACGAGACACAGCATAACCAGAGCGAAGAGAGAGGGATTTTCAGTTAGCTAGTAGGAATGCAAAAACTAGTCCCATTGTATTAATTCCAGCCAAACATCTAGATACTTTGCTCTCTTCTGGCGTTACATTGTGCAATCCTCACATACGGTATGACGACCGGAAAGTATCGGTAGGATGTAACATTTCTGATCACTCAAAAGCTGAGACAGAGAACCTTCCTTCTCCCAAACATCAGCGGATCCAGACACAAAAAAAAAACAGAGGAAGAAAATGCTGACCACATTTATAGAAATGCATTAGATTACAGATTAAGATAATTTACAGAGGACCTTAATTATTTCAGAGCACTATTAGCACCCCACTCTCTGGCATGTGACTATGCTTTTTACATGTTAGTATGACCATGAAAACCTAAAGAAAAAACATGGAGGGGCTGGTATCCTAAGGGTTCACTTGGTAGACATATTTCTTGCACCACAAATTATTCTAAACGCACAGTCCAAGAAGAGGGAGAAAGGCTGAACCATTCTGTAGGGCAGATGGGGGTGGGGGAGAGTAGCAGGAGGTTGCATGCAAGTGGAATATTCTGGGCAGAAGAAACAAAAAGAAAGGAAAGAGATGACACATCCAAATCCACACATTTCCAAATTAAACTCATGTGTCCCGGGATCCTTGCAAATGCCAACCCAGATGTGCTTGTTGTGCTGTGCTATAGCATTGCCACGTTAAGGATTGCTTCTTGCTTAATGGCTTTCTCTTTTGCATCTCCAATGGTGTTCTTTTGCATTACATGTTAAAAATGAACTAATGCAGAGCCAACTGGATATGCTGCTGTAGAGGGGAGTGTGTGTTGCCAAGGGTTTTACTGAAATATGCTGTACTGTGAGAAACTCAGCTTTGTGGCCGTTTTTGCTCCAGACATCATGTCCAGATGCACACTCTGAGTCTACGTCACTGCCCGGAGAGTCATCTGGAAAAAGTACTCCATGTTTTTTGGATTCATCATTTCTTCCTCTCCTTTTATTCTAACCAACGAGTTTTTTTCCTCTCATTATCACTGCAGTTGTTTTTCTCTTTGTCTTCCTTGATCCCATTCAAGAGAGCTATCACCATGAAATACAACCATTTCAAGAGGGTTAAAAAGGTGTTCAAAACACTCAGGATCCCAAAGGCTTTACCTAGAGAGCAAGGGAACTACATGGAAGAATCTGCAGGGGAAAAGGCTTTCCAGACTAGTTAGATACAAGTTTCCTCAACAGATTCCTTTAGATCTGGAAAATCTGCAGTTTTGTGAAAAACCCATACCATCCCAAATAAATTATGAGAGTATCAGGTGTGAAAACAAATGATAGACCATTTATGCTATCCTGACTTGACCATTTTGATGCTGACAGTGGCGATTTACTGTGTCCAAATCTAGATCTCTGAGACAAGGATTATACACTCTCACTTTAAACTATAGATAGCTACATATGTGAATGTTTTAAGCCATTATACTGTAATCATTATTTCCACTGCTGTATGCCACAATGGGGAATGATGTTGGCATGCTGACAAGCACAAACGACAGTCTACCTGGATCAGTGCCACACAGTCTGCACAGGTCAAAGTACTTCCCCGTCTGTAACACTATGCTAGTTTACAATGTGCTTTGAGCAAAAACTACAGTGGGCTTCGCACATTAACAAGCCACCAACAACAAAAAACAAACAGGCCAACATTTATGGTCCCAGGCTCCCAGAAACAAAGACCATTTTAAAGCTCACCTCATCACATCTTTATTGGTGAATTGAAACGATGAGATAATGCCACATATGTTGCAATTGCATAACTTGGCCAGCATATCAGCACTTGTCTAACCACCCCGAGCCCCTCATGTTTAGAGTTTAGACTTGGCTAACTGCAGTTTTTTTGTTTTTTGTTCTGATGGGCTGGGTAACACAACAGGGACATGGAATACCGAAGGAAGGGAAGCCTGGTCTTTTAAATGGTGAGTGGGGCCCCTCGAGGTGAAATTGCACGTCTGACTGCCAGCAGCATCATTGAAGTGAGTGTTTCAGACATGGATTCAAAATCACCGGGTGACTGCTCACCCAGTGCCCTGATGCTCTGATGCTCTGATGAAGTCACAGTTTGATGACCTCCTCCTATAGGCACTGAAGGGTTCTTAGGGCAGGGAGTCACATTTACTGGTATCATTTTAAATATGGAGACCTTGAAGTCCAGAAGGCAAAAAATATTAGCTACTGTATATACATAAGCCTTCCCATGTCCGCAGACACGCAGGCATGACTGTACACACACATATACTCTGACGCATGTAAAGGCTCTTCCGCCCTCTGTCACACACATATGCACACACATACTTTTCAGTGTAAATAGGAATGTACAGCTCTTGTTGAGGTGCAAAAAGGGAGCATATTTTATAAACTGGAAAAAGAGAAAAGAGTAAAACACACCAACATGGTCATTTGCAGTCAAATAAATGGTTAAATGGTCTGTAAAATTGGCTATTACCACAGTGAAAGGCAAATGAGGATCCTTTTGGCATCTTGGCCAATGCTGTCTCTAGACATAATTTTGGTTTGTAGTTCACGGGTTTAATGATAGTCTGTATGTGCTATACGCAATGAAAATGAGGGCTTCTATTTCCTTTTTCTATAGGTCTTCTGAGTTCACCTCTACATAGCACATTCCTTTTCACAGAAAAATGATGAACAATACAATACCAATTAAACTGCTTTTTAATTACAATACCTAGTACAAATTGCAGATTTTAATTATTTTATTAATATAAAGAACTGGCAGCATCGTTAAATTATTATTTATAATGACATTACTTGTACTATTGTTGAAATCTCTTCAAGCATTTACTAAGTACATTTGACTTACCATGGCAATTACTGTCATAATCAAAATGAAATATAAGCACCGTAGGCCATAGTAAATATAGTAAATAATAGATCACATGTAGAACTACTTTTTGTACAATTAGATCATGTTAAATGTTCATTTAACCCTTGTGTAGTCTTAATATTCTGTATTATTCCCCTTGTCCTTTGGGTCAAAAATGACCCACCTTTGCCACACCCCAATGATAAAGCCTCTTAAATGAATTTTAATCCCCAAATCTATTTTACATGAAGAAACAACCTGTCACTCATCAACAACGTGGTGAATAACTGTATTTTCCCACTTCTCCTTCTTCTTATTATTATTACTTTGGCTAAAGGTACTGCATAAATTGGCAAGTGCACATGAATAGCCTAAGAAATTAGTACATGACAACTGGGAAGATCTCAATGCATGTTACTGGAAAGGAATATAGGAATAATATTCTTGAACTTTTTGGGAAACATAGCAATAACTTTCCTGCATTCTTATTTTAGGGAGCATGAGCACCAAGCACATAGCTGTGTATTTCTCTGTATAGCACATGTATGACAGTATGCAAGTCTGCAGGCATGGGCTATACAGATGTATTTCTCACATTTGCAGCACATTGTGTTTATTTTACAGTCCTTCTTTGGGATTCAGAATTTGCTTCTCTTCCTCTTGCCTGCCCTGGCTGTAGCCTCAGGTGACATGTGCAGCACCTTTATAACATTATGATGCTGCCCCTGACTCCATTCCCTGTGAGAAAACAATGCTCTCCTGCAAGAAATGTTGTTGATTTTATTTTGTTTGAAATGGTGTGTGTGTGTGTGTGTGTGTGAGTTAGAGAGAATGACAGAGAGTAAAATATTGGAACTCCATCTGAAACCATGCATGTATGTGTGCTTATGTGTGTTTGTATGTATGTGCATATGTTAATTTTTATATGTGAGAGAGAAAGAGGGAGGAGGAGATGGAAGAGAAAAAGATATAAGAGAAAATGGCCTCAGGTTCTTTACGGCACTCCATAGTTGCTATAAATCATTTATTAATACTTCAGTTTGTCTCTTAATGATTTTATAACCAGATTATGCCAGATCAAAAAAGACCCAAAAGACAATCTTTGCACCCTGATGGTGTACAGATTTTATGAAAATATAAAAAGGGCAATGTTTCACTTTTTCTACTGGTGAGATAACTCCAGGAAAAGTCATGGAATTTCATTCTGAAAAAAATAACAATAATTTAGACAGTTTTCTCTACTGTTCAACTCAGAAACGGGTAAATACAAGAACACAAGGGTTAATACAATAGGTATTATTTATTGCATCATACCACCAATATTTTTCAAAATGGTTCATATTTTATTTTAGTGTCTTAGTTTATTTAGCAGGGATCACGCACAACACATTAGTTTCCCCAGATTTAGCTATGTAGTTCATTTGCATCTGCATTCCTTGGGCAGGAAGTACATTAAAACATTAGAAGACATACTACAACCTTATTTAAAGTCCTATAAGAAACATCGGCTCTCCATGGCCTCCATGGTTTCAGATTTCCCTTTGTCGATTGATGTTTTTCCTTTAATGAAGATTGTGAGGATGCAAAAGGAAACTACATCACATATCTGTAGGGCAGATTGATTTCAATTTTCAGTCAATGTGAAACCAACCAAATTTATCACTCCTTATTTCAAAAGAAAGAGTCTGCCAACGGAATCCCTATGATGAAAATGCCCAAAGAAGTTACATGTTTATACAACCCACCTTCTGGCCCTCTATTCAATATGAGAAAATCATTTTGGAAAATGAGCTCAGAGAGCTGTCTGGAAATGCCATTAGACCTTTAGCTGATGCTGTGCTGCAAGCGCTCATAAATACCACTGGTCCACACCAATACATGCAGATGGAAAGAGGGGGAAAAGAGCAGAGATGAGGAGGAGAAAAGGTAGCAGCTTCCATTTTAAGCAGTCTGCTAGATAGGTGGGGTGGCCTGGAGCCTCTGCCCTGACTCAGAGGGAGTCCTGTCATCTTACATGAATAGCTTGTGTGCTGTTTTTGGAAGCCCCTGTTGAAAGGAGGGCCAACTCACTGCAGAGACAGTGCTGTTTCTGGGATCCTCCTCAGACAGAGTGACCAGCTCACTGCAGAATTAGGCAGCCCATTGCACAGACCCAAGCTCCCTTTTGCAGCACAGGGACCGCAATGTGAACGCACATCTGGGTTTGTTGGGAGAGGGACTTGCCTTGGTGGTAAGTGGGTGTGTTTGGTTCCCAGTTGCTTCTGCTACACTAACAAAATGAGAAAAAGAGCAGTCACATGCAGGATGGTGATGCTACTCAAACAAATAATTCAGAGTGTGAATTTGATTGAAACATATCTTCTATTTTTTCCAAATAAAGAATAAAATCAATACGATGGATTAAAAAGTGTGCTGCTTTGATTTATAATGAATGTGGTGTCATGGTAGATGCTACAATTTATTTTTGATAGCATGGTACCATTTCACTGAAATGTTTATCCCCCTCTCCTTAAAGGCCCTTCTCTTAGATGATGATGTCTACATTAGGAAATAAGGAATAACTGTGGGCATTCAGAGGTAGGCCCACTATATCTTATATGAGTGGGAGTGGAAACACCAGCCTGCAACACTGTGTAAGCAATTACTATTTCCTCTGCTCAGCCTCCCACCTGGCTCCTGCTCCATTCCTGCTTGCAAAGAATGTTCATTGAAGCCAGCCATCAACTTGGCAACTCAACAAACATAACTGGACCACGTTCTAGAGCTTTTGGCAAATGTCAGCACACGGACTGGGCAGGTTCACCTGGGCCTACTTGATCACATCCAACAGCTCCCTCCCACAAAGTCTCCCTGACAGGGCTTGTCCTTGACTTGGTTACATGTAAAAGTGGATGTTCCAAATGTTAGTAATGAGCTCCCATAAAGGAAATAGTCTTCAATTTCCTGTGAGATAAAGCGTTTCCCAGCCATTTAACATTTTGCAGAAAAAGCAGGAAAGAGCTTCCAGCTCTCAACACTTTGTGTGAAGTGAAAAGGAGGCTTTAATGTGCTAAAATTGCATTGATGTTGTGGTAAATGGGGCTTGGTCCTTGAGATCTGCCTTAGGGAATTAAAATGTCAGTCTCTGGCTGCTATGTAGTGAGGAACTGCAGAATATCTTCAGGAGTTTGGTGTTTTTATTTGGTTTTGTCATAGTGACAGAAATATGCATTTCCAATATGCATTTTCCATTTGGAAAAAAATGTCATTTTGCTGATTAAAATCAAGTAAGACAGTTTTTTGGCTGAAAGCTCAACAGATCAATTCCTTTTTGCCACTTACTTTTTGTCTAAGTTAAATTAATCTCTATATGAAAAAATGTTTGGGTAAGATATGCAAGATATGGTAGCAGTTGTGAAATTGTTTTAAAGTTATGCACACACAGTAAAATAAGAGAATAAAACACACTGTGGAAGCTTTACAACAACTTAAAGACATGGTACAGCATGATCTCTTGTGAAGCATGACCCCCTTGGCCCTGTCAAACCTCTTTTTATTGAAAATCTATTCATTTTATTAAGGCTGATAGATGCTCCTCCGTCTGTCAATGGGAGTGCTGGTTTAGGCAGTGCAGATTCCTTAGTGTGAAGTGCATGAAGCATAAACATGGCTTCACTGGGTCCTCAGTCACTACACATCATACCCTCACCATGCGAGGGCTCCGCCTTCTTCCACCCCCCTCTGCCTATAGCATATTCTTTTAGCTATTTTCCTTAAACCATTGTCATCATTGCTTAGGCACAGATTGTATGGCATGGCATTTTCTTACAATGTCTGCTTCCATGATGTTTGCTTTTTTTCATGTTCTCACTTTCCTAACTGGTTCCAATAAAAGGCCAATTCTAATTTGGCAGAAAGTTTCTCATCTACTATACATTAGTGAACTCTTTTAAATCCAATGGAGAAAAGCTGCTCAAAGTCAGGCTCTCCAAAATCAAAGTCAGTCATAATGCTCGTTTACACACTCATAGCTGTGATCCAGTAATTCACAGATAAGGGTCTTGTGTATTTGCATCAGTAATAAATTTATTTTTAGTCTATTAACATGGAGCATTTGTGGCAAGTGGATATGGAGAAGCATTACATAATGTTACAATACTGAGCCTGATACAGATATGTATGGGCTCCCAAATGTAAGGTGCAATACAAAAACTCAGATCTGGGCTAAATGCTAGTTTCCAAGATTGTATCCTGAATAGGCCCAATATATTTTCAGACTTACTTATCCTAATGGATGCAGTAACTATATTCTTCAAATCTTAAATCTGGATTTAAAAAATAAATATTCATTACAAAATACATATTCATTAAATCAGTTATTTGTGAGGTGATCATTGTATCAAAATACATAGCCTGTGTCTTATGATTCATATATGCTTTAAAATTACGGAAAACATTTCATTTGTATTGTATATCTGGCTTTCAAATATGAAGATTTCAGAGAAAATAAATTTGCAAATCTTAATTTCAACTCTGAGTAACCAAATTCTTTTTTCCCTCTTAAATTGGAATTTTCAAAATTGAATTTATATATTGGTTTTCTTTTAAATATCAGTATAAAAAGAAATTCCACCAAATATCCTAGAATTCCAAAATAAATGTTTATGTAAGTTATATATTTTTTAATTATTAAATTGACAATGGTAAAGGTATTTTTGAAGTTTGTTTTTGCTTTCAACTGAAATTGTGCAAAATTGTTGTTTTGTTAGTAATTAGTTTGCTGTTCTTTACATACATGTCCTGTTGCATGCAGAATTAAGTGTATAAATCAATACCTCATTGTACACTAGAAAATTTTGGTAAACCAGAAGCCAGGAAAACAATGGAGCTGTATAGCTTTTCGGTATGCTCCGTAAACGAGCTATGGCTAAATCCTACATTTGTATATGATTATTTTCAAAACCCAGATTTAAGATCATCATCAAGATGCACTCATTGGCGTACATTTTGCGACAGTGAATAAATGGCTAGACATGCTGAATGACATGTTTTGGCTTTGGAGAGACAAATGAAAGAAAGCATTTTTAGGGGTACAGTGGATTTTTAATGTTGTCATGAACAGAAAAGTGAAGATGGACGAGGATAAGAAAAAGGAAAAGTAAATAAAGTGGTAAAATATTGGGCATTAATTGTATTGTCTTGTGAAGTTATGTCTGAGCTCTGCGTAGGTAAATCAGTTTTGGCTAAATCCTACATTTGTATATGATTATTTTCAAAACCCAGATTTAAGATCAAAATTATATGTCTATTTCTTCACTAAACATTTGTTTTTGAAATTACGATTTGAGAGTTGTTAAAAATGTAAGGGTATATATGTATTTTCTACTAAATACTTCAAAATCAAAATCCAGATTTAAGATGATTAAAGGTTAAATAATATGCTTAAAACATATATATCTTCTGAGATTTGTGAAGATACGCAAAAAAGATATGGGGTGTAAGTTTAATCAATAAAAAATTATGGAATATTAATATTATCATCCCCATATATATGGTAAAAGTGTAGTCCTTCTGTGAGCCAAAACATTACGACCACCTGCCTAATGTGCTGTTGGTCCTCCGTGTACCACCAAAACAGCACCGACCCACCGAGGTTTGGACTCTACAAGACCCCTGAAGGTGTCCTGTGGTATCTGGCACCAAAACATTAGCAACAGATCCTTCAAGTCCTGTAAGTTGCGAGGTGGAGCTGCCATGGATCGGACTTGTTGGTCCAGCACATATGCTCAATCGGATTGAGATCGGGAGAATTTGGAGGCCAGGGAAACACCTTGAAGGTCCAGTTCTGCCGCTCACGTGCCCATTGTAGGCACTTTCGATGGTGGACAGGGGTCATCATGGACACTCTGACTTGAAATATTAAGCGGAAAATTTGTATCAAGAAAGACAAAAGTGGTGTGAAAACGTGTTGATGGGACTTTGTGTTTTTTAGGGTTAGAGTTGAAGGAGGCAGTGCTTCTAGACATATATTCTCTCCAGGTTATACACATCAAGTCACCAATGCTTTGCTGCATATCCATCTGTCTTCAAGTCTTGAGGAGTAACCGCCTTTAATATGCCATAGGACCACCCTCTCACCTCTGACGAAAAGATATGCATTACATCAGCAAGAGTGAAGCAATGGATGAAAGCCAGCCCTTTGCCTGTGTGTGTAGATTATATGCCCTAATGGGCCAGTTTCCCCTACAGAAAACCACAGCTCTGGAATGACTCACTGCAGCAAAATGCTGAGATGTCTGTGTGTGTGTGTGTGTGTGAGAGAGAGAGAGAGAAAAGGGGGGTAGAGAGAGAGAGAGAGAGAAGTAACATTTTCTGGTAGGTATTTTGAGGTTTCCTTGTAGAGTATGTTGCAATTTTACTGTAGGGCATTTAATATTCCATGTCATTGAAGAATACATGCACAAGTTGTCACAGCACTGTGTAAGATGCTGACATGCTGGAATGCAATCAGTTGTGTCATGTATTTGCCATCGTTCATGCAACATTTTTAGATGCATTTTTCGGTCTCTTTCTTTGTATGTCACTCTGGATAAGAGAATGTGTTTCATGACAAAATAAAAATGTAAATGACAGAGAAAGAGAAAGGGGGATGGAGAGGAGAGAAAAGGAAACCAAAATCGAACACGTCTTGACTGCAGACAGACATTATTTGAGATCAGAAAACACAGTCAAGCTAAGGATTTCTCCTGGAGGTTGCATAGCAGGAGGAATATTGAAGGAATGTTTCTTGTGGGGGTCTGCCTCTCCAAAGCAGCAATAAAGCTTCCAAACTGCTGTGGGTGGCATTTCTGTGACATCATAAATGTATTTTTCTTCATGAGACATGGAGCAGCAGCATGTTTATTCCATTCCTGTGACATCATAATTTTTTTATCATAAGGTGTGCTGCAGCAGCCATATTTACTCTATCTATTTTACAGCAGAAATGTATTTATTTTATTAGATATGGAGCAGCAGGTATATTTATTCCTTGTTTCTTGCAACTTAGCACATCCACTGGTAGGCTGGTTGCTTAGCTAGTTTACAATTAGTTAGTATAAACCTGACTGGGAACAACCACGTTCCAAAGACCAAATCATTAAATCATTTTGCCTACAAATCATTTTGCCTATACATCGTATCGCCTACATTTTTTTCTTCCACAGTGCTAACAGATAAGAGCAACCCACCACCATGCTTATCACCACTTTATGATTAAGTTTGATAGTGTATGATGCGGGTGTCTCTACACCATGACTAGCATATTAAAAGCAGTTGACATAGTGTCAGAGGGTGTTTTGTGCAATAGAACATACATACTGGTGACATCTGTGAAATCAACACAAACTCATTCCATTGCAGAAAAGGGTGTTGGTTCATTCGTTTTCCATAGTCCCCCTTCACTGTACTTTTATAAATCTGTCTGAATGGTGTGTCAGACCCGTGGTTTCACTTAACAAACCCTTTAATTAAAGTGTGGCCTTGATGAGTGCTCTGCACAAACTGTGGGTGTCTCAATGCATGGAGACATGTGGTTTATTTGGCAAGCAGCTGGATACTGTTTAGAGGTTCATGAGCATTGATGCCTTTTCTGAGCTGCTTTATATACATGACTTCAGCTATCTCTCAATGCCTTCACTTACAGCTATGCAGAAATTCATTCTTATTCGATGTACCCTTAGTGACGGACAGTGGCGTCGTTAGGTCCAATCATTCGGGGCTTTAGCCCTGAATACTGTAAGCCTACCCCCGAATATTTTCGCCCTGAAAAAGGAGGTGTTTGACTGTGTAACAGAGTGGAACTTGACTTGCAGTGTCTGAAGGTGTGATAAAATTTATTTATTATAAAGGTAGATATAACCTCCTCAACCTACCGATGCCGATCTCCCTTCAAAAAAAAAAAAAAAAAAAGACAATCCCCAGGCAAACTTGACTTAGCTCCTGATCTTTTCAATAGCTAGAAATGTCCCTGGTGATGAACCTGTGAAGCTTTTTGCAGCCCCTAGGATTCCCATGAAAGTAAACAGGTCTTTGCATACTGTGAGCAGGACAGGCCAGGCTGGCTCTCAGTGCCTAAATAGATCCTACTAGATTTGATCGGGGGTGGATTTTACAAGACGGTGTATGGCCTCTGAGAGGAAATCCCAGAGAGGGTCTGAGTAAATACCCTGATCTGACACTTCCTGTTGAAGCCTGGCCCCTGGTCACTGGGTCAGCGCAATTAGAGGCTATTGGGAGTGTGTCCATCCTGCCCTGTTCCTTGCTCTCCCCAATGGCAGGTGCTGTGCAAAAGGGAGCTCTAGGATCAGCTCTCTGCATGTTTGCTCCCCATCTCTGCTGCAGACAGGGAGCTTAACGCTGTGGAGGGAAAATAAAAAAAATAAAAAACACCTTTCCTCTGACCTGAGTGATCAAAAGAAATGCATTGGATATCGTACGAGATATTTTAAGTGAATTAAAATGAGAATGCTATAATCATGTGCATCTTCTTCATCCATAAAGGCACATACACCATTGTCATTGCAGACATATTCATTTCAATAACATGAAAGCATGGGATGTCCTTAGACTTCTCAGTGTTTTCCACTCACGCAGCAGACTGATAAAATGGCACAGTAGGCCGACAAGAGCTAACTGGCCTGTCTCTTCAGCTTTGCCTTATTTCACCACCAACATCTGAAAGCTGTTACACAGTGTTTCCAGGGCAACACCACAGAGCCAAGAAATATCATAAATCTTACCCCTCCCCAGCCTAACATCACATATGGCTAACAGCAGGAAACATTCAAAGGGCCAGCGAGACTGACTTCATTTGCAAACCACAAAACAGTGATCACAGAAAGTGATCACAAAAAACAAAGATTAAAATGCACTACTTTCATAAGCCCAGGGGTCAACAATTGATGGCATCATAGTGGTCCAGTGGAGGATGTGGGTGCATTTGTCCCAACTTGGTGGTGAGCTATGTTGTCGAGTCACCGTGCAGAAGTCCCTCCCACTTGGACAAGTTAATTTTTCAAGAAAGGGTGGAAGCAAGTTCATTCCCTAGTGATTCCTCTGTGTTTTGTGGTAAGGGAACATCCACACAAATTTATGTCATTTTCTGAGCCAGTTTTAAAATAGTGTATTCATTAGCACTTTGTGATAGAACAAGCAGTATGTGCTGTTAGACAAGCTGAATAACTGAATCTTCCTCCTTTTTTTTTTGGGGGGGGGGGGGGGGCACAGGAAAAAAAAGGAAGCAGCTGCCTTCGATTCAAGGGAACCCTGCTTTACCCACGAACACACAAAAACATGTGCACAAACGCATACATCCACAACCAAAAAAAAAAAAACATTCATTTTCTAAGTTGATGTCTTTTTTTAAAAAATAAGGTGACTAATAAGCTTTCAGCAGGGGAATCACCAGTGCAATGTTATAGTTAGATCTTCTGATTCATAATCAAGGTTATAATTTCAAATTCTTGGAGTAATAGCATCCTAAACAATTTGTTGCACATGGTGACCAGTACTTAATTTGTGTTTTCTTTTAATTTATTTGGAATGTCAACCAGTGGAGATAACAGTGAAAAATATTGCCTTGTTTCAACTGAATTTCGAAAATGTTTGTCAGTTTGAGCCTGCCATGCATGTATGGTCAATAAAATGCAAAATAGTCCATAACACAGCACCTAGAAAGAAAAATCATTAATAAGAAAAAAGGAACAAGTAGATGAGTAAAATTTCATGTAACAATACCTACACATTGCGGATAATATCAATCATTCACTGGGTCACAAAAAATGTAACCACCGAACTTTGGATTGGTCAGCTTTTCCCTCTTTCTCTTGACTTTCTGTATTAAAATAGCAGGGTAAACTTGGAAAATAAACACATTTTTTCTTAAGCTGCTTCAGTATATATTTTACATGGAAAGTTCCTGACTCTCAGAAGAAGAATAAAGTTTGCCAAATTGAAGGGTGTCTGGGAAAAAATGCAACAAAAACACACACTATCCTTTTTTGGTTAAACCTATTTTCACATCATAAGACACCTGACAGTCATTTTCAGATGGTGTTCATTTCCATCCTACAACTGCAAAGGACAGAACTGACAATACAATAACCTATACTACTGCTCATTGGATCTACCTAGTCTTTAAAAATCTTTCAAAGCCTTTATTTTCCAGAATTCATTTTGTGTGTATGGTCACTTTTTCAAATCACATATTTATGGACTCCCTCTGTGACACAGATAGCAACCAGTTATACTTTAAATGGGAGTACAATTCAGACAAATGTAATAGATTTAATTGGATAAACAACATTTGACAATCAAATGTATAAAACTAGCAGACAGAAAATGTGGTAAATTAAAATGGCAGTAACAAAGTTGAAACAGCATTGAGCATTCTAATCATGATTACAAAACACTAAAAACGCAAACATAAAATGTAGGAATTTTTATACTATACACGTGACAGTGAAAGATGGTTGCAGGGTTACCCAACATAGAATATTTCATTCAAAGCCAGTGTTTGAAGTCCTGGGGTCTTTCATGACGAGAAGAATCTCACAGGATTTATGGATTTTTTGCTCGCTGTAGGGATAAATTTAACTCTTAAGTCTCATAGACAGGGAGACAGTAGCCCTGAAAATATTGTAACAAGTGCCCCCCCAATCTGGATTTTGCTGCATGTGCTGTGCCTATTTCTTGGCTGGTATTGAGGGGTGGGGGGCAGTATTGCATCTTGGCTCATAAGAAAGAAAAGGCTGGAGAAGAAATAAAAAGAAGTACCCACAATTTTTCTTTCCACTCAGCAAAGAGTTAAAAGAAACACATATTGCTTGAATTAAATTGTAGGGGAGGGGAAAAAAAGACGCTCTACATTCTTTTCCATTGAAGTCAGCGTCATGTTGCCGCTCTGACCACTCAGCTAGCAGACGGAGAGTTTCTGCTTTTGACTGGCCTGGCGATTCCCTGCTGCCGACCTCTGGCGTGACAAAAGAGTTTCCTAATAGTACAGATTAGGAGCAGGGTTTCAAGCACTGAAACAGTGACCCACAGTGACCTCCAATCAGAACACGCTGAGAGTGTGACTGAGGCAATGCCATCATGTCACTATTTTTTCAGTTTTTCCAAGGTTTAGTGGCTGTTACCTAGACTCCCTGCAGCATGTTCATAAGAACGTGAAAATGAGGGTGTTCATTATTTATATGGACATAATAGTAGCAACCTGTTGATAAGCAGAAGCTTGTTTGGTCAGTGTGTGGCCTCTACTCAATATGGCAAGATGCATTGATCACCTATGGATATATGACATATTAATAACTGTACTTGAAATAAAGTGACCTGAACAACCTCCATTCACTGTTCACTGTTTTTAAAGCATTCACGTACTATTTCACAACAATATATACTTCCATGATAAGGCTACCATAGTGTTGTGCTTCTTAAAAGTCTAAAATAATAGGTGAAGGTAATGCCTCTGCATTTTGTAAATGGCAGTTCAGTCATTATATCCAGAGGCACTCAGTGGGCATTTGGTTGTGCTTTCCTGAGGATCATGCACTTATGGACTTATGCGGCGGCAGCTTAGCGTAGTGGTTAAGGAGCAGGACTTGTGATTGATACATTGCCAGTTTGATTCCCCATGGGGGCACTGCTGCTATACCCTTGGGCAAGGTACTTAACCCACTGCTGTCTCAGTAAGTATCCAATTGCATGGATAACATTCTAAAAACCTGTAACTGATGTACGTTTCTCTAGATAAGAGCATCCACTAAATGCCAATAATGTAATGTTATGCTCAAATCTGTCTCATTCACCTGCACATTACAACAACCACCATGGTCTCATTTTATACCCTTTGTCAAGAACACCCCCCCCCCCCCCCCCCTCTCTCTCTCTGTCCAAATTGAGTATGTTACTATTAGCAGTGTGGAGTGGCTGATGGCTGTGCTGTTCACCATGACTCAGACACAAATATTCAGTCATCTACAGTCCATCCTATATCACTCTATCATTCCATGTATGAGGTGAGAGTCACTAAGAAAAGAACACATCTGGGTGGCTAAAAATGTCCTAAACATTTTGCCTTAAAATGACACTAATAACCTATCATTGGCATTCCCCCAATGTACAGAAAGCCCTTCTTTAGCTTTCAGTGTATATGTGAAAATAGCTTTTATTTTATTTTATTTTTTTTCTGTGAGCACATACCTTATGTATTTTAAAACTGGGAAAGGGACCAAGATGAGAACAAATCAAACAAAGCAGGACAAACACAGTTCTGTTCAAGCGCCAAGGGATATGATGCTTGATGAAATGTAGTCTGTGATTCCAGCAAAGAGGAGAAAATGAGAAATGTGGGGGAAAGTGCGTTGACGGAGGTTCATCGTCTTGCTCTACTGTTCTGGCCCGTTGGGTCTCTGTCCCTGTTTACAGGTGAGGACACTGAAGGCTTCATAGTGGGAAAACCATCAACATTCCCCAACCCAATGGTATAATTTTTTTTTAGACAGGATCTTACGATCCCACAGAGCTGCACTGTCAGCATGGGGCTCAAACAGTAAGAGAACAGTTAGTTAGCCTAATCGATGTGTATGATGTTGTTCCATCAGGCTGCTTAACACCTTATGCTATTGCATAAGGTACAATTAAAACATTCACATCTTTGATTGACCTGTGATTTATATCTAAAATATTAAACATTTAAGGATTTTCATATGATTTCCCAAAAAAACAGATTCCTACCACAAGGCAAAATTATCACCAAATTCAGAGGAAAGAGACAGGTGAGAATAAAATCATTCACAGCACTTGTTGATCACACTGACAATCACAACAACAGGCAGACACTTATTTTCAGTGGGATTTACATGTCTTATGTATGATTTATTTATATACTGTTAAATATTTGCCTTAATCAAGCACAATATAGTGTATTGAATAACCCAAACCTAGAAATGCCTTTAACAAGAATACTGGAAGAATAAGGTAGCTCCTTGGTGACCATAACAATGGTCACATTTATCTATGTTCTAATTCCATTGAGAGACAGACACCTTGAGAAAACAAACAGCATTAAATTGCATTTAAACAGACCTTTCATCTAGCATTATGGGTAAATTATTTTTATAATGTGACAGCAGAAAGGAATATACACCTTGTTTCAGTGCACTCTTGCTACTTGTCAAAACTACGGTAAATAAATGCATTGTTCTCTTGTTGTAGAGTGATGCCTATTTTTTTACTTCTAAGAAAATTGTAAGGAAAAATTTGCTGTCTAGAAAAAAATGTTATGTGTGAGTTTAAAAATATTTTTAGAGCCATAAACCAATAAATGATTTATCTACATTTTTTGTCACTTGTAGTCATTTTACGACACACTCCATCCTCAAAACCAAAAGCTTAAGCATCACCAAAGTTTTTTTTCCCTACTTGTTATAAGAGGCCTCACACTCTTATGGACAGTTTCAAAAATATTTAGGAAATGAATGAAGCTGCAAAGAGGCAACAAATGACTACAGACCTGTGGGACTTCTGGTTTCTCCAATAAACCTTTATGAAAACCTGCATTTTTATTTTGACTACTTGCAACTCAGTATACCTTAAGGAAGAGCCCTGTAATTTCCATCTACTTAGCTATAAAAACAGTCTTTAGGATAATGAGTGCTTCGGAGAGGGGGTTGTTAACACACACACACAGTAATACTTTCAGGAGGTAGTGTTTGATGCCCAGATGTTTCATTTTAAGAACACTGCCACCTTGTTACCATCACCAGTGTCACTCCTCCAAATCCTCCACTGTCATCCTCAAATAGGAAAATTCAGTTTCTGCAGCACATGGCTGCATCCCTAAGTTGCTGTCCCAGAGGAGGGCTGAATGATGGTTTTGCAGGGTGTTGACAATGTGGTCCAATTGACTTGCTGCAGCTTCTGCCTCTTTTGGGGATGTTGTGTCCTCCAACAGGCAAGTGCACATGTGATAATACACAGTAGGCTCAAGTTTGAGATGACAAAGAAATCTCTTTTATTTAAAAAAGCAACAACAGTGAGACCATGGTGTCACATATAGCTCACAAGGCCATAATTAAGTCAGGAGTGCAATATGATTGTCTGAGTCTCAATTAACATAATTTAGGTACAAATATTTCACTCTGGAAAAGGGAAGTGGCTCCTATGTGAACCACAGTCTCCATTTAATAGAGTCAGAGAACAGGTCGAATGCAAAAACTGTCAAAAGCTTGCTCGACACAGCCCTAGAAAACACAGTTTAGGAAAACGTTTTAAGGAAATATTTGTAAGATCCATTAACTTCTGAAAATTATAGCCACCGCTGTGGTGGAAAATGCCTGTCAGAACAGCAGGAAACACATCCATTTCATATTTCTCAAGTGACACACACAGAAAGAGAAACAAGCCATCTCTCAGACAGGGCAGACATTTTTCTATCCCTCTGAAGCATTTGCTGATTATAAACAACTGTCCAATTTCATTAATCTCTCTATATTGTTGCTATATGTTCTGTATGATTTCACTACGAAGTTAATCTGTTTACCTAAAATGTAAAATTTAGTGTGATTTGTCCATTAATATACCAATGTTATATGTTCCAGTTGATTTTTTACTGAATTTGACATACAGAGAAATATCAGTTTACATTACTTATATGGTTATTTGTTTTAATCTTTGTTATTATTTATATATTTCTTTTTACATTATTGATATTCTTGCATTTTTCTCCTTTTTCACCCTATACTGTGGCTGACCCATCCACCCCTATCCTTGTGGGGTTCGGTTTGTCTTCAAACAAGCACTTTAACTCTCTGAGCTATTCAGGAGCCACCACATACCTCAGGTTTGAATTGGCCCCTGTATTCTTTAAGTGAAAAGCACAGAATTCAAAATCCTGCTCATTTGTTTTCATCTCAGAACTGAGTACTAGGAAGAGCAACTCTGAGGCTGCAGGTTTTGCATTAGCTTTAAACCTATTAATAATTTAAAGGTAACTAAAACTTGCAGGACTGAAACTATCTACCCAAATTTACAAATATGAAAAAAATTAAAAATATGCAAAAAAAAAATACACACCTCCAGAAAGAGCTCCTTTTTCATCTTCTGGTTGTGTTATGGCAGAAAACCTGCATAGGGACCAAAGGCCACTCATGTGCCACCTCATCATCCCGTTGGGAGAAGAACAGGTGGCACTGCATTGATTTCTTTTGTGCAACATAGTTCAATGATGGCCATCCCAAATTAACAATGACAGACTGAACCACCTCCAAGTAAAATTGCCAGTTCCTGTCCAAAACATGTCCTATGTCATATTCTCAGGTGGTAGACTGTCTTCAAAGACAGCAAGGCTCTTGCCCAGGCAAGCATGGTGTGGGTCTACAGTGTGCTAAAGTGAGGCCTACAGTTTCTTCTGCCTGTTCATGCAAGCAGTGACTACCATGCTGCTGTTCCTCACCTGCACATGTGGATCTTCTTCAGCTCCAGTACACTGATGAGCTTTTTAGAATATTGATGAGCAATCTGTACTGCCATAGCCATGAGACACATCTGGCACCAAACTCTGGTTTCCAGTCAAAATGGGAGAGGCAGGCTTTGATAGCATGGCACTTCTCTAGAATTAGCTATGGTTTAAGAACGTAGGAGCATCTGAAATTTTGCTGTTTGAAATTGAGTCAAATGCTTTCTTCTGCGTTGTGTCATGAGGGAGTCCTTGTTCCATGGGCCCTGTAAGCTACCCCTGACTCCTTGTCCAACAGGCAGGTGGTGATAATCCAAAAAGGTGCAGTTCACAAGCTCCCCACTTCTTAAAAGGTAAGTGGACTGCATCACTATTTAGACATGAAATAAACAAATACATACTTTCCACCCACATGTATTTATCACATGCATGCATGGATGCAATGATGGAAGCTCTGTGTGTCTTAGGTCAAGTCTTAGGTGACTTAGGTCAAGCCTGTGCACATGAGCTTCCAAAGCTAAAGTGTGTTACACACGCTCCATGCCATGTGCCACAAGAGGTGTCATAGTGCCACACATCGAATACATATCTGGTCGGAGATATATATATATACTATGGTAAATATTTCATGCTTAATGTACGATTTAAAAAGCTGTAAAAAATTTTCATATTGCAGAATCCCAGGTGATGATCATGCTTGAGTATGTTTTTTTTTTTCATTTCCCAAATCATTTATTAATGAACCTGCACTTCATCCAAAAATTAGAGAGTAGATTTAAACTCATGGCAGTTTACCAGTTCTTTTTTACAAGCTGGATAGAAATTATATTCTGAATTGTAGTAAATCTGTGGTTTCTGGAAGAGAACTGCCAAGAAACAATTTGTTTTGGAACATGGTACAGTCGATAAAATCAATGAAAAATGTAAATTAAAAATAATCCAAACAGGTTATTTTGAACAAATTGTCAAATACTGAAGACTATCTACATTTCATCATGCTTTCAATATACTAGTCTATTTCATTGTTCTTCAGACTCTTATGTAAACTAAGTATTTATGTAATCACTTAAGAAGTACATATTACAGCTTGGATGTCTATAATTTGCAAGTACCTGCTTTTTTTAATATAATCACTGTCCACACCCCTTCTTGTCTCTTCTTTTTCATGTTGATTAGTTTTGTTCTGTTAAGCAGTGTTTCCTGATGATTTGTAAACTTTTCATTTCAGATTCCAAGTTATCCAATGAGCATGTCATTGAGCAGAAGTATTCAATGTTATTTTGCTTAGACCAGTATTTCTCAGTCCTGCTCCTGGAGCCCCCCTGTCCTGCATATCTTCAGTCTATCCTTGCTCCAAACACACCTGATTGAAATAAATAACATGCTCTTTATTAAATCAGGTGTGTTCAGCTAATCAAAAGTGCCACTGATGAGTTCGGTCAGCTAGGTAGAGCAGGGAAAGATGGAAAACGTGCGGGGGGGGGGGGGGGGGGGGGCGAGGAGCAGGATTGAGAATCAGTGGTTTAGACAGATGGTGGACATTTAAACATCTGCTTACTGTCTACTAACCCCACCCACCACTACCACCCCCTGATAGTGACCCAGTTTCTTTCTCTGTAACAGCTGCCAAATTCACCCAAGTCACTGTTTGTTACTTCAAAATAATAAAAAAGTTGTGAGAGTAATTATTAATGTGAATAAAACTCTAATGAAATCATAGCTACTGTATAATGTATATTAATATGGGGTGAATGGGAATCATTTTTGTTCTGTTAGATATAAAGCCAGATATTATTCATGTTTTTTTTTTACTCTAGTCTGGTATTCATGATGCCAATATTCGATGCCATGCCAGTCTCCAGTCAGACACGGTCTCAATGCGTGAGGCAAGCATTCTATTATTGTGTAAGGACCAGATGTCTTCCATGCAACTGAGCAAACCTTATTTACACTTCTGAAGAATTCAGTTTGCTTGACAAATCCAGAACATCCTGATGAAGCTGGGCACACTGCCTGCCGTAGTTTCTCATAGCTGGCATATCTCAGTGTTAAAGTGTGGGTAGCCAAAGAGCAACAAAAGTAACTTCGTCGGGACCCAACATGTTTCAAAGCACCACAGTTTGATCATTTTTGGCTCATGCACTGGTTAATACTAATGTACTGGGATGCAAAAAGACATCACACTTTTGCAATATATGAGCAACGTTGAAGCCACTTTGTGACATATAGCAAATAATACTGAAACACTGATGAGGGAATAATCAGTCAGTATGTACTGTACAAAGAGGGTTAGACAATAATGAACTGTGGTATGAATACCAGGCACCAGCCCTCGATCCACTGAGTATTTAGAGTTCTGTGTTTGGGTTTATGATTTAGCAAGATACGCTATATGGCCAAAATTATGTGGACACCCCTCCTAATTATTGAGTTCAGGTGTTTCAGCCACACCGATAACAGGTGCATAAAATCAAGCACATAGCCATGCAGTCTCCATGGACAAACCTTGGAAGTAGAATGGGTCGTACTGGAGAGCTCAGTGACTTTAAACTCATTCCTAAAGTAATTACAGTACTGTTACACAGATATTGGGTCAATTCAATACAGAGCATTACTTTTAATACTTTTTTTCAGAAAAGAAGCTTACATGTATCAAACTGATTGTAACACTTATATGTCCAATGTTTTGAATATGTTGTAAAGTTGTGGGATGTATGTGAGTCACTCAGTTACTCAGCAAATAAAACTGCCTTTTCTAACCAGAAGTCTGAGCCTAACATGGAGACATGAGACATATTCACATTGAAAATGTATTTTGTAAAGCTCATGAATGAACTGATGTGTGCCAATGAATATGTATGGTGACAACGTGGAGAGCTGCTGAGGAAACATATTCTGAAAGAAACTGCCAGCTGTAGACTGTTATACATTTTAGTGTGAAGACATATGGTGCAATAAGTTCCACAATGATTTGGCAATATTTATTCTGCCCTTGAACTGCTGCAGTCTTCTTTTCAAAATGTCACAAGTGTTATGGTGTCTTGCTGGGGTTAATCAGATTTGTTGGTTTGAACTTCCTCAAGTTCGTTACTCTATGTGAGAGATTCAAAGAATAGATACTACAATCAGCAGAACCACATCAGGTGGGTACCTGACCAGGTGACATTCCAGATACAGTGCAGTGCCCCTGTGCATCGTCATTTTCTGCAATTCTCAATGTGCACTTGCTGGTATTTTAACAGGACTGCTTTCTCCTCACTTTAAAAGCAGCAGAGTCCCATAAAGCCAGTATGGTTGCAGACTGCTGGTCTTAGCATAGACTTTCTGTAATTACGTTCCATGCACCTTTTATACACAAACCAATCAATAATCATTTGACAGGCATTATCTGTCAGTTTCTACTTGCCCCTCCAGTGGCTCCCAGGAGTAAAAATGAGTTCACTGACTTTTTTTGAATTAGCTATTCAGTTTGAAGGATTATACAACACATCTTACAACTCACAAAGTATAAACCTGCACACCTCTCTGGATTTTAACTGTAGAGTAGTATTAGTACATTTTGGTAAGGTCATGAAATTTACTGTGCAAATATAAAATGTGAGTAAGAAAAAATAAAATATGTAACATTTGATTAATTCATTTGCAATGTACTGTCTTCCTTTCTTCAGCATAAAAGTTAAAGTTTTGCATAAAATCACTAGCCTGTTCACTAACTGATTTTATACATCAGCTTTCATGTCTACGTCCAGGTCAACTGCAAAGAGATTTTGTTCGCACCGCTCCAAACTCACCTGGAATCTGCACTAGCAAGAATTGGAACTTCTCCAAAGTGAAAGACCAAAACGTCTTTTCAAAAGTCATTTTGAAATATATAATAAATAAATTTGCTAAATTAAACATAAATAAATTAAATTAAATTATCTTATGTCTGCTAAGTGTTAATCCTGTTGGACAGTATGAGACTCCATTAACTCTAAATTTAATGTTAAATGGTTGTATTTTGAGTTTTTGTTTTTGTATGAATGTATTTGTTTGTGTCTAGGGCCCCATGGTTTCATTGCAAAACCTGCAATGTACAAGCTTTTCTGTTGTCAGGTTCACTTTAAGCACTTGATAATGACAACATGATAATGTGTGTGTGCGTGTGTGTGTGTGTGTGTGTGTGTGTGTGTGTGTTCATGTATGTGTGTGTGTACAGCTGGGAAGGCATTAGATAACCAGTTAATTGATTAGTCACAGCCACCAGCTGACAAAAAAAATCAGAGGTGGGCTGTGAGAGGAGAGAATGAGTGCAAGGGTGCTCTAGGGAGGGTTGTGTTTACCCCTTTAGCATTTGCCTATTTTACCAGGTTTACCAGTCTCATTTATTAGTAATAAACACAGCTTTTTCAACATCTCCTATGTTTTTAAGTGTGCCAGTGTCTACTGTCTACATTTTGTCAGATTTAATGTGGTTGAATACATCAATTCAATTAAAAGCATCACTGTGACATATGTAGATTGAGTAGTAGTAATACTGTATCATCAAATTATGTTTTGGTCTTGAGCATTGTTTAATATTTGTGTTAGGGGAGGGGAGATGAGAATGAAACCTACCTCTGAAAAACTAAAGAATTGGCAACACTCAAGTTTCAAACCATTTGTAAAGCACTTTTTACACTGATGCAATTTGCCACACATCCTTTTTACAACCACATATGCATTCTCATACATTTGTATGTAATTTTTTTATTTCACTGTTTATCACCTTATTTTGTATTCTTTATAGTACTATTTCATAATTCAGGCTCAACGTGTACCATACAACCATTTTATCATCCCACTCATAATTGAATGTTTAACTTTATGCTCACTCAGCACATCTAGATCGCTTAGGTGTTGCATTTCGGACCTTACCAGCGGCAACATACATCTGCCGGACAGCTTGAATTTTCAGAATAGAAATACTCATTAAGCTCCATCCCACTGGATAATGAACATAGCATCTATAACCTTTCATGGAAACAGCATGTCCCCTTTAAGAGTCATTGCACCCTTTATTAGTGGGGACTGAAATATCAGTAACTGTTTCAGTGAGAAATAAAGGCAAGCATTTGGGGCAGAACACCACACTGAATGGCATACCTGAGTGGGTGGACAACAGGAATGTGTGATGCCTCATAAATGTAATTGCAACTACAGTGGGTAAGTTCCAGTAATCTGCTACTGTGTTTCTTGAAGTTTTTTTTTTTTTCTTTTCTTTTTTCATATTTTTCTAGTTCGTAAATGTTTGTGTTTTTGCTTTGGATGTGCATTTCATTTTTTAAATCTGCCCAGCTGGTGAATTGCAGTCATTTTCTCAAGCTGCTACAACACTCTGTAGCAGGTCTATAAGAACAAAGAAACTGAAAATTCTTTTTGTGTCCTGTGTCAAGTAGTTGTACACCAGTCTACAACTGTGTCAAGATCAGATGTACTCATATGTATACTCAGTCAGTGGGCTGAATTTTAGGCACAATTATCCTCATTAAGCTTTCTCATTTGTCAAATAATCAAAAAGATCCCAGCCAACATAATCTTCTCCATGTCAGAATACATATGGGATGTAGCAATGGTAAGAGGGAATGTACTCGTGCAACATTTCAAGTGCCAATCTGAGGCATAATTAGCCCCTAAAGCATTACCTGTGATAATAATACACAGCTTAACATTTTTATTTTTTACCTCCTCCAAATGCTGAATATTTTGTGCACAGCTTTAGCAAAAGTAGTAAAAATAGTAGATAGCTCACAGCTTTGAGTGTTACTCCATATATGGGTAGCAAATAGTAAATAACCAGTTGAAATAAAAAATAAAATAAAATAAATGTAGAACTGTTTTGTCTTTTTTCTCTCTTGGTTACAAAATACTGTAATGCTTTTAACAACAGGAGTTTGAATGGCAAATCAGGAGTTAAATTCAGTCCCTTGGACACAGGGAATAAAAGAGGTCTGGTTACCGAAGTTGAAAATAACACAATGTAATTGTTGACTCCACGTCTTTGCCTCGGCAGTGAGAGCAAGCTCTATAAACTCCCTCAAAATAAACCCCCAAATTAGAGGTTGCACAGTCCGTGGTGCCCCGCATAGATTGCAGCATTTAAGGTCTGAGCGCTGCATCTACCCGGCTTCCTTCCCTTCTCCTGTTGTTCCTGGTGGCCCGCCAGGCAGACCGAGGAGAAAGTGGCTGGGATCTGTAGCCAAACGTGCACTTCACCCCAGCCCCACCCGCCTCGCCCCCGCGCTCTGCCAACCCGTAGGGGGGGGATGCTGCATTGTGGGGAGGAGCTGCTGGAGAAAGCTGTCCTCAGGGGCGCGTTTCCTCCTCTTTTGCTTTTGTCATTCAAACGGCCATAACATTAAAGCATAAGCTGTGAGGTGACATATTCTCACACTCTGCGTGTCCTCATTTAAAATGCTACAGTGATGTCATATAAAGGCTTCAGCCTCAGGGTATTGGTCTCTAACATTGAGTTTACACTCCATGATTCTGCCATAATTTTATTCATCCTATGGCATCCAGACTATTTTTCAAGATCAGGGGGAATCTGTATTCCATAGCTCAGGATCAGAGCATCTTGGGTAGTTCCATGTGATAGGGTTAGAAAATTAAAACCAACCATGCTAGGGCATCTGAAATCCACAAACATGCTATATAATCATGAGGTTTGAGAGGTGCTATGGGAAAGTGACCTTACATAGCCAACAGCAACTAAGGACAAAATGACAAGCTGATAAAAATAAACAGCGGCAAAGAAGAAGGTGGATGACCCTCTCGGTGCTGAGTGCAGTCTGTGAAGAGAAACATCCTAGATGATGAATTATTATTTCTCACTTCCCTTTTTAACAGCAGTATATATTTAGTTAAAATGTAAATTGAATTATTTTTGCTTGAAGGTTGCCAAGGCCTTCTTCAAACAGACACATGGTCAAAGTGTGTACACATAACCCTTCTCACTTACCATCGCTCTGTCTTGGTGAGAGCTCTCATTGCTGTAGTGCAATGCCAGGGCCTGAAGTACATTGCACAGTGTGTGAATTCTCCAGATCAATAGACCACACAACAAACCGTTAGGTGTTCCAAGACTTGAACATTCAATGTAAGCTTGGCTGTGGTCTTTGGAGTGGCCATGGTGGATGGGTGCTGTTTCAGTTAGCTAAACAAAACTGCTGAAAAGGCCATCTTGGTGACATACTGAATGATAGCATTGACCAGATGCTTTCCTCATTTAGCAGATGCAACTTAGGCCAAAAATCTAATTGACAAAATAAAAGTGCATGCTATATGGTAGTTGCCAATTGTTATTCATCTGAGGCTGGACTTGGGGAGTAAGCAGACAGCTGTAAACAACCTTTGTAAATTCTTTACCCATGGCAGTACTTTAGTTCTGTTCAGCTGATAGACATTTAATAATGATCTAGATACATGAATGTGCCCTACGGTGAGCAACTATTGAATTGAGAGTTTGTGTTAACCGTCTTTCCTCGATGCTCCCTGTTGTCATTCTTCTCCTTCCATTTCATGTGTTTTAAAAACAATGCTTTCTGGTAAAGGCACAGGAATCCTGAAATCCAAATCCAAAACAATGTTTTTTTTATTGGAACGCAAAGTAATGATGATAACAGTTCTTTGAAACAGCCGGACTACAAGAACTAGAAATGCATCTTGATTTGGCTGTGCACTAGGGTTTTGAACAACAGGTAAGGACATCCTCTCTATGTAGGGCACTTAACGTGCACTGTGCTCTTGCAGCATTTAACAGGCCTTTCCATACAGACTTCAAAGACTCTCTTCCCAGTCAAATGACTTTTGCAGTCACCCTCCAGCAGGATTCTCCATTCGTTTACACTCCAAGTTGTTTTAGAGCTGGATGGTAAAAGCAGATGCTGCTGGGGAAAGTAATATGGTTGGTGCTGAGGGATTGGTAAGCAAATGAACATTGTCTGTACACAGTGCCAAGGTGAAATGCACACAGCCATTACTGAGACAGATATATTACATTTTGTACATTTTTTGGGGTCCTTTAGGTGTTGTTTCCCAGAATACATTTGTTACAGGAAAGAGAAAAGACATTGTCAAAGTTTTCCTTAATCACACATGAGACGCCTGCCTGATTGAGAACTGAAAACTGGATTGTGTGGTAGAAAAGGGTCAAAACCCTTTTCCTGGTCCCAAGTATCAGAGAAAATTAACTTCTTTGACACAGAACAACCAATGTCATGCTATGCTAATTTTTTTTTCAGACAGTCAGAGTCAGACAGGATAATAACCAGAATTCCAACTGCCAGTGAATACTGTTTTCAAATTTATTAAAAGCGGGGGAATACTTGTTGAAACAGTAATGCCAGGTCAGTGATGAGCACCTTTTATAGGTATTCCAGGGAAATCCTCTTTCTCTGTTATGATATGATAACTCATTTTGAGTCGGAGTGCAGAAACATTTTTGTGTGTGATAATTTGCCAGGAGTTAAACATCTATTCTAGAGAGAATTATATTTTATCTTAGTAGTTATTAAATTATATTGTTGAATGCTTTTCTAAAAAAAAGTGCTAGAGATTAAATCAGCTTTGACTAACTACTCTATTGCTGTCACCTTCTCTCCAGCTGTAACATTTCTCTTCATTTACAGCAGGAAGAAACTTGGCAAGAGAAGGTTGTGTGGAGTGTGCTTACACTACTGATGATTTTACACATGTACATTATTTCACCACTAAATCATAACACTAATCAAATTATTATCCAAGACTCAAACATTACAACATAGACCTGAATCAGTTGTAATCACAATGATTGAACTCATTTGCCATGCTTGACATGATATAGCTTTGTCACAGAGGGCTCTGCTTCTTTGGCGAGGGAGGGAATTTCCACGAGTGTTAATGGCTGTGGGCTCAAGTTGATGTACAGGGGCCCTCACACTAAAAAAACCTTCCACTGGGCCTTCTGCTTGTGAAGTTCCAGCCTTCATGGGCCCTGACCACTTTGAACTGAAGTGGGTGCAGGTCTAGAATCCCTTGATAGAATAAACACTGCTATTGATGTCATTGCTGATGCTGATTTTTCTTTCTGATTGGACCAGACACCACCTTGAAGATCAAGGCATATGCGTAACCTGATCTGCACAATATGAGTGCAGTTTTGACTTATATAGCCTTAGAGAGCAACAGAATCACCAGCAGAATGACTAATGTGAGAATGATAAAATATTCTCCATGCCAAAAGCATATGCCATGTGTACATGTGTACTGTACAAGTACTGACAAACACTGACAAACTTTGAGCCTAGTGTGTCTGCAGAAACGACCATGCAAGCTGATAGATTGTCAGCATATGCTTTATTGTTAATTTGTGTGACCTGTTTACAAAGTATAATTCCTTTGGTTTTATGGTAGGGATTATGAATGAAATTAGTAATGAAAGAATTGTTTTTTCACTGGCATTCAGATGCATGAAATGTGTTCTCATCCATACCATTCTCAGAAACGTGACTGTGGGAATGAGACCTCATGGAGGAGTTATGATGTGTTGTAATGGAGGAATGACTCACTACAATGACCTATATATGAACTGACTGTATAGTGAGTCCGTTCAAATCAAGTGCCCCCTATAGGTGAGCGAGAGGAAGTGTGACTCAGAGAAAAGGAGGAAAAGGGAGTGGGCTGAGAAATCTAGAGCAAAACCTAAGCACTGTCCCATCCACTCCCAGCTTCGTGTGAGATGAGGATTACTGGAATTTTAGGTCAGCCACGTAATCCACATAGTCAGCAAAAAGAATGTGTTGAACATTAAAATGTTGGAGGCAAGTCAGAGCACTGTTTTAAGAACACCAAGAAATTATCCTAAGAGATGGAGGTGCCAGGGATGGATCCCTCATTTTAACTATACAGTTCTCTCTGTTAGGACCCTTTGTCCTTGGCAGGAAGGTCCACCATGGTGATTTCTAACCTCCTTCCTCACTGATGGATCTTGAGAGTTAAACATGTCCCAGTCGGTGCCGCATCGATCTGCGTTGCTGTGTGGCAGCACGAACAGCTCACTACCACCCCATCAGACGAAGAGCAGCGCTGCAAACAGCCCCGAGCGCCGAGTCCAGCCAAGAGAGGTTTCTCAGATGGCAGCCAGAAAGCTGTGGAGAGCTCTGGAGAGGAAATTCCAAGGAAAACACACAAGGAGGAGGAGAATAGCTCCAACTGTGCCGAGTGCGAAAAGACAGGGCCGCTATCGGAGTGACAAGGAATAAAGGCAGGGCCATGTAAGACAGTCAGACAGCTCTTACAGGGACAGGGAAGCCAAATGAAGCTGTATATTCTGGAGGAGGGAGAGTGAGAGAATATCCTAAAACTGTAAATACCTTACATCTCAGGTCTGCAGACCTGCTCTGCAGATGACAGAAAGATGCTGAGCCCTAACCTTACAAACATGTTTCTGTCTCGCCTCTTTCCTATTCCTGTTTCACCGAGGGATCTCCCTCCTTTGCTTCTTTTTTCTGTACAGCCCCTTCCCAGACTGATACATTTCAGACATGGAGACATCCTCCTCTTCAAGCGCTGCCAGACTTATGTCTATTTAAACAGAACTACTTTTACCGGTGTTGACATCAGGAAAGGTCAGCATTTGTGTACACTTCACCAAACCAGGCAAAACAACAAGCACTCATCCTACAAATCTGGGGTTGTAACTTTTTTCAAGCTTGTGTAGATGCTATTGGCTGTATTTTGCATTCCATTATGAAAATATTTGCTTGTCATGTAATCACACCATCTACAATGCATCACTCATGTCGGAGGATCTTGGGGCAACAGCAGCCACATCTCTCTTGCTGTCTTGTATTTTCCAGCTGCAAATTCTACATCTGAAATCTCTGACCTACCCCATACCATGTGTTTGACTGGAACAAAATATATAACTATAAGTCTGACTATAATTTAAAATGGTGGATTTGGAGTGGGCGCAGCCAACCGAAGTCATGTCTCTTATTGGCTTTGAGGGGATGACCATATTTAGATGAGTAATTCCTCAGGAGCTGCCTGTTTCCTCTGTCCACATCACATCACTGAAACACGTGCAAAATTCAAACCCCTCCTTCTCTCCACAGCTGCAAACCATTGCTGCTTCCCCCCACTCACTCTGTCTCTGACTGTACACGCAGGCATAACTGTGGGTTTCTTATTCAGGGGACTCATTCATTCCACTGAACAAAACTCCTGATTCTTCTAAAGCTGTGTGCTACATTAGCCTCTCATTCCAGAAAATACCAGGAGCATTTGCATTGTCATGTGTATGGATAAACACTGTGTACAGAAATTGGAAAAAAAATATGTAAAATATAGGCCTCCTGGATAGATGCACACTGTCAGCGTATACAAATACAGCAACATACTGTACATAATTATATGGTGAATAATGAACACAGACATCAGCAAGACGTCTGCAGCAGAGGACTGTGGATTTCAGCCTAAGGGCCCTCCTGAGTGATTTTGAAGGTCGGAGGTGTGGTGACCTGGGATGTCAAGGTGACACAGGTTACAGAGCCTTGGAACACACCCACCATCATTAGACTATAATTTCCCAGGACCCCCTGAAGCAGAATCCCCCAGAAGCATGACTGCCGTCTTGGTCCTCCTTGGTATTCTAAACACTTATGAATCTCACTCCACAAAAGCACCTAGGTCCCTAAGGATTAGTACCCATACAGCCTATGGAAGAAAAAAAAAACAATATTGCATGCACACATGAGACCAAAGGGTGTGGATGTGGTGATATCAACCAGCTCTGGAATTCATTAAACTTTATTTCCACATTGAATAAGTGCTCTTGATCCACAATGGACTAAGTACAGGTTTTTCTGTTCCCACAGCATGGTGGATTTACCCTCATGGGCAAGGAGCTAGAGAAAACAAAAACGTTCTCCTGGGCTAAGGTCCTCACATGTCTTCACACTGAATTTTCACAACTAATTTGACATCCAGGTGGCACAGACTTGAATTGTATGTTTCTCTTAATAAGTGAGCAAAGAAAAAAGTCTCAACAGAATCAGAATGTTCAGCAGGATGACAGATCTATCACATTTGCTTTGATATCAAGGAAATTTACTACCTAGAAGGTCAATAATGAAAAATGGAACCCCTGAGATGTCTGGGTGGTGGGTGGGGCAAAGAACCAGCACTGCTGGAACATTGCCAAGGACTCTGTTTATGTTACTAGATGATATGCACACATCACCTCCTTTTCCTCATAAAAAAATTAATAGAGGAGGAGGGAATAGACTTTTTTTTTTTAGTTCTCTTCTTTCCTCAACTTTCCCTGGAGACAGTGCTAACACAAAAGCGGTGCAACGTCATTTCACAAGCCTGCCACATCAACACAGGCGGTGGGACGTAGAGAAAAAAAAGGAAAAGGCCAATGTCCTCAGGTCGAACTCCAGCTGAAGAAGGGGGAGGAGGAAAGGGGAGCAGCACACATGTGATGCAGCTGAGGGCTGTATGGAGCTCCGCCGAGCGATCCACGCATGCACCACCACCTCCCTCCCTCCAACCCAGCTCCCATCCCTATCTACTGGTCAGGATGCACAGCCAGCAGCAAGGGTACTTGATTTTCCTGACGACTTTACAGGTGTCACATGTCATAGTGAAAATCATGGTGTAACAGAAGCTGGTGTTTTGCTTACAAGCTTGTGTTAATTTTATAACTGAGAATTAGGACAGTTCAGATAAAATAGTACTCATTTTTCATATGCATGTGTGATACCTTACTTAAGAGCTTAAAGTTTGTCTAAACTGTGCAAATGCCTTAAAGTATGTTGTGGTTCCTTGCCCATTTAGAGGCAGCTTGATTTAAGCCTCTTAGTAGAGCATGAGTCATCCAACATTTTCTTTCTCTTTTTTTTCATGGAAACCAGAGGGCCTTGCCGTTATACTCCAGGCCAAAAGCAAAATTGAGAGGTTGGGGCCGTGAAAGGTAGTGATTGGTGTTGTCTCCTGACCGAGGGTGTGTGCAGAAATGGCACAGTGCTTCTTATGTGGTGGAGCCACGTCCCACTGCAAACTGACCAGCCAGTCTCCCTGCGTCCTGTTTCATATGGCTAAATTGCACATTGTCCCAAAGGAGCTGGCACGAGGAAAAGTAAGTTATGGGACCATTGGAAAAAGGCAAGTGTCTGATGTGGCATGTTTCTTCTGGCTAACATGTAGGTGTCCTCATTTGAACCTGGAGCCAGAATATGAACGTTTTTTTCTGATTTTTAAGAGCACGTAACAACAGTAAAAATAAATCACAGAACAAAGGTATGTTTGTGGCACAAGCCAGGGTTGTGATGTGAGGGGGTTATTGTGCTTTTTTATTCATCCACATCCTCAGACATTACAACTGTTTTTTTTTATGTCTGTCCAGCAAGGTGTGGTACAGTCACAAGATGCAAGGCATCCCATGCAGGAAGCGTAGCCTCTGCTTTATTTTCTGAGTTTAGTATAAAGGGCTCTCTTCCACAAAATCTCTCTTTCTCCATCTCTGATTTATATTTTGAATTTTGTGGAAGAAATGCTGCTGAAAAAAAAACAATGCAGTCAACTATTTTCATATATGTTTTGTTTAATTTCAATATATTACATTGTAAACACAGCGTAAATAATGTGGATGATACTGTATCTAAAATAATCTATACATTTTTTCTGTTTTCAGGAACTACATGTCATGTCTTACAATGCATATCTCAGTGAAAAAAGAACATAGGTTTCAACATTTTAAAATAAAATAAATATGTGGCTCCTACTACTGGTTATCAGTGTATCATTGAAAAATGGATGGCATTTAATTTCAATGCATTTCCCTGTTTTGACAGATTCATAAATAAATAAATATTCAATATTAACACAAATTAATAGATTAATAAATATTTAATATATTAATAAAAAGGTTAACAGGTTAAAAATTTGTTTATAAATTGGGTCAAAATGATGGAGTTAGACAAGTACATGCAAACACTGAATAAAATATACAACATTTTACTGTGTAGAAATACTCTGCAAATACACTCATACAAATCATTTAGGGACTTGAAAAGTCTAAATTGCCAAAGGGGGCGGGGGTCTAGCAGAATAAACATATGGTTTTAGACCAAAAGAAATAAAATGCATCTCTGAATGTGCCAAAGCCACAATCAGGTCCTAGTAGCAGGCGAGTCTTCTCATTAACTCTAACTGTTATACTTATGGAGGAATGATAATGCTTACCTTGGGATAATATCATTCTTAGAATTTCAACCCTCTCATCCTCTCTGGAGGAGCTACAATTAACACCACTGCACACAAAGAACCTAGTACAGTGCCCAAATAATCATTTGACACCACAAAACTACTAATAACCACTGAAAGATCCTAGAGGAGCTTTTAACTTATTGGACATAATAGACAGGAATAGACCACCACTTGAGTCACACTAGTGTAGCTGTATTCACTGAACTGACATCACATCAAAAAAAATACTATTATGAGGTTTCCACCCTCTCAGCCCAATGGCAAAAACAAAACCCAGGGAAAGTGTTTGGGTGCACAAATGAAGCACTCATCACTAAATCTTTACGAACCCTGGGCTTGGTGTGTGATTCATACTTCATACTTCTTGGGTGTGAAATACTGTTTGAAAAGTGTAAATTATATCTAATTTAAAAATTAAGCCGATTAAATCCAGTCAGGTATACATGTAAAAAGACGATTGCACTATGCAGTGCAAACACATGTGCAAGGCATCATGGGTTCCAGCAACAGCTCAGTAACACACGCTTCCTGACTGTCACATACCTTTTTACTTGTTCCTTGAAATTGGACTTATTTGTAGCACATTACTTCTGCTTCATACATACTACACATTTACTCATGTCCTTTACATTTTTTTATAATAAAGGGTCTTTGACATTAAATAAAACCATTGCTTTTAAACAATACATGTCAACACAAGGTTATGTGTATGTGCTACTGCTTTTCAGACATTTCTCCTCCTCTATTGTTCCACTGTAAAATCCACTAAAAATGATCGGGGAGATACTGAAAATTAATGGGACAAAGCATTGGATGAAAAGTAAATATATTTACCAAATGGACCTCTCATCCCAGCCCAGCTGCAGAAACGAGGAGTGTGGTGGACATGTGTGGATGATAAGTTGTGGGAGGCATTCAGAAACAGTGAGTCACCGAGCAGAAATCTCAGTATTAAAAAACAGGAGAACCAGTGTTTGTTTGTCCATAACTGGAGACTGCTCTCCTGCCACACTGAAAGCCTCTCTAGACACCAGGATGCGTTGCGTTGCGTTGTAACAACAGTTATGTCAACCAATTAACCAGATGTAGAAGAGATATTCAGCCTGTGGAAGAAACGTGTCTGACCTGATTTTCATCAGAAAACAGTGGAAATGGCTCTGTGTTCTCTGTGTACCAGACAGTAAAGACGTGATGCTACTGTGTGCCAGTAGTACTAAATGTCCATCAGCATCCTAGCACTTTGTCTCAGACAAGGAATCATTGCTAATTCAGCCTCTTTTCAGTATTTATCCGTCAGCAATGGTTGATATGTTTATTCATTCCTTTAGTTAAATTTAAAAAGCTATTTCTCGAGAAGAAAATTAACATGATATTGATAATTTTTTATTTAAAATAGCACACTAATAGAACCATGAGAGGCTCCTTCCTTTATTGAAAAGTAAGGAAGACATGTGCAGCGGCTACACCAAGCTAGAGGTAACACTCCAAACCATAAATTACATGATCTAATTTTATAATGCATCACAATATAAATAGGAGAAAGAACACTGCTGATAAATCAGAGCAAGGGAACTATTTTACTTTTCACTCATTCTCTCATCATTACTTGATAGAAACATTCAGCCAGCTGAGTGATGTGGAGTAGTCGTTTCAGTCGTGGTCATGCATATTAGAATAGCCCTACGAGGCTTCTTCCAAATGGCCGCTGAAGATAAAAAAAGGGCCTTAATGGAGGTTTTTTGGAGTGAATCCCACCCTCCCATCCAGACATGTTGAGACACTAAGCAGACAGCATTCCTTCCTCAGCAAAGTTCTCCCACTTTAAACCAGGATCCCTCCACCCCACAGCATCCCTCCCGTGGCACACATCACTTCCAAAAAAGATGATGTGGGTGTCGCAGCACACTGTGAGGATTTAACATGAGCCTGAATGACTCAGTCCAGAATAAACGAATTTAATGTATTTTAATCGTAGTCCAAGATAATTATTTAGACATTTTGAGAAACTGTGTGAATAATGACTTCCCACAGAGCTCGCGCTGCGATGCTGTATCCGCATCCACGTATCTCCCCCTACCTGGGGCTTCAGGACCTAACAGCAGAATGGTGGTAATTTTGCATTACCTGGAACCATTTCATTTTCCTTGCTTATTCCTCCTGTACAGTCCTTTCATCCAAACAGCACATCCTTGAGTGTGTAAGATGAGATCTTTTCTGCCTGCCCCTACCTGTCTGGTGCATAGCTCTAGTTCCTTGATCCTATCAGCACCCACCCCTCCCTTCCCTCCTTCACATTGTTGTGGATTGTGGAGCCAAGAGCAGACCAAATCCTGCCCCACCCCACCCCACCCTTCCCCACCCTGCCACACCCATAACCACCCAAGAGAGGTTATTGGTGATGGGATTCCAGAGCTAAAGTTAAAACAGTTAGGACAGTAGAGCAGGTACTTGCTATCCAGGAATAGTCATGCGACATTTCCTGTGACAGAGCCTGAAAACGTGTGAAACAGTGGTTTGGCTCTCAATTTCCTTCTTTCAGCACAAACACAGCACACATGATTAATATAAGTAAGGTGATAAAAATGACAAGGTGTGTCAGCCAGGGCTGTCTGCCAGTAAGTCGACACTTATGGATGGAGGTTAAAGAGAATACCAAGAGGTGGCACCTTCTTTTAGAGGGTGTTGAGAATCACGGTTTATGAGGTTGGTCTAAGACACTGAGATGATGCCAGCGTCTACTTAAGCCCCCGTTGAGAGACAAGGTCTGCTCAACTGCATCATACCCCCTCCTCCCTCCTCCCTCCTCCTGTTCCCACCCTTGTGTAAACAAAGTGATGTCCTTCATCAGAAAACACAGATATCACAGCCCAGCTAAGCTGTGGAGCGCTGCACTCTGACTCATTATTTACTGACAAAGGTAAATATTAGCAGTAAAACATTTCCTTAGAGAAAGGTTTACATAAAGCCCAAAATGTACTATCCTTTTCTTTTTTGCAGTGCTTTGTAGTGTAGGATTATGTTCCTGTAGGCTTTTCACTTTCGACGTGCAGGAAAAAATTGAAGATTACACAGTTTCATCAATACGTCTATAGAATAGTGCATCAAAAATAGATATTTTACCTTAAATACTGTGCTTAAAATGCATATGAGAGCCATACAAGACATAAAAGATAGCTAACAAAAATGAAGTGTTTCCTTCATCCTATTAGTCATCCACCCCTGCCCAGAGAGTGATTTTGCTTTAACATGGTTTTAGGAACACGCATTGCCTCCATAGCACATTTTACTTTTCCACTCTGTATTAATGTAATTTGATCACTTGAGATGAAGCAGTCTTCTTTCACCATTAGAAAGTTAACCCCTTAGTAACTGTAGGAAAAGGCTTACCAGGTAGCCTTTAATGGTGTATTGCACAGGTGACAGCTTGCTGTTGACTCATTCAGACAATGAAGACAATGATGTGCGCGTGAAATACAGAACAGGTGGGCATATCTTCATGTTTGGCTTTGAAACAGAGTGACAGCATATCTCTGCCTTTCGGCCTTTGAGCTCATTCACCAGGCATCTGGAGTCGTTTAGACTCTGTGGGGCTGTTTTCACTTAGTACAGTTCTTTTTTTTACTGTGACTTCTGCTTCTCTCAATGGCTCTGGTGAAACATAAGTAACTCAGCATGTCAAAACAGCACTGAAATTATTCAATGGTACAAAATCATAATGCCTTGCATTAAGAAACAAATAAACAAACCCAAAACTGGACAATTTCACAAGACATAGGACATTTACCCTGCAGAACGATTGTGATCACGAGAGAAAGATTCAGCCAGACCCAGCTTAACCTTGCTGAGGAGAATAAGTGCCTGGGGACTAGATTTTCATTACTTTTAAGAGGAATGGAATTTTCAGCAAAATTTTATTTGGAAATCATGCTCAGTTTGCATAGAGGATAAACATTCCCACAGCATCAGAACATAACATTTATTGTAACATCTCTGTTGTATCCATGACAAATGCATCAACACACCTACGAGTTTAAAGCCAATTAATTTAAAATGTGCTAATTTAACCATTTCCTGTTTGTAGATACTACTGTCTGATAGTGTGTGGTAACAGTCATGCAAATAAGAAGAAGAAGAGGATTCCTTGAGTAATTGGAATCTTTGGCCTCTCAGCATCACAACATTAGAAATATTGTAATATATAGTGTATATATTACAATCAGACGTGGACACCCCGGGTTCAGAAAGTAAAAATCCTGTCACATATTTGTTTTGTTCCCCCCATGCACTACACCAGCTGAATTTAATTAGTGCAACTCTTCAGCCAGGTAGAGGAGCTAATTAGTGAAATCACCTTGTTTAGTGAATGGCTAGAACAAATACATGGTAGGAATTTTACATGTAAAACAAAAGGTTTCACCAATGCCTTGAATCATTTTAAAATGATGTGCAGGCAATTTTCTGAATTTCTGCATAAATGTCACCTGCAACCTCTGACCTATGACATTGTACCTCTTCAGTCATTGTACCTCTTCATCTTAGAGAAGCTTGTTTGTATGATTTGTTTGAAATCTTTCTGATGCAAGCCACCAATAAACTTTCATTACCACAAATGACACACTTCCACACTATCAATTCCATGGAAGTAACACCTTTGGATCCACAGTGGGAGGAGAGACATTGCTTGTGTCAGAAAAACAGATGTGCTACCATTCACTGTTTAAAAGAGAGATAGGCCCTATTGGATGCTCTTTATTTTGCTTTTGGGTCACATTTACTTTAAATTACTTAATAAGGATCATTATTTTCACGTATTATATACGTAAGGAAATCACATTGTCCATTAAACTTAAGGTACCAAAATAAATGGCAAGACTGCAGTTCTATGGTTCACTCACTGCATAAGAGTTGAATGGAAGAGCTCTAAATAGGAAAGCCATGTTGCCATATCTCATCTTTATCTCAACAATACCTTCCAGGCTTCTCCAACTGGGAAAAACTCAGTTCACAGCAGCTGTGGGGGCTGCACAAAACACTGCCATCTCCCATTGTCTGCAGGAGGGACACACATGTGACCACCGAGTGTCTCTCCAAAATCCATCCAGCTCTCCAAGCTTTTGACAGCGAGTGCCTTAGTGTGTCTGGCCTCCATCATTCCTGTGCTGTGAACAGGACTTTTCGAGCTGCATTCATTTCAATGGCCTGGAGGCAATGCAAGCAATGACAAGCTCTCCCTGCGCACCAGCTGCTCCCAAATCTCACACACTTGCACCCTGGTCAGTTTCTACATTAGCAACAGGTGATGCTTTACACTGAGAGCTGCATTACACCAAGAAGATGACACAAGGCAGGCATGCCTCAGAGTCCTTGTTGTGATGGTTTGAGATGATGCTGAGTAAGTGTACTTGCTCTCCTGTGATGAAAGGAGAGCAGGTCTTGTATGGAATGGAAGAGTTTTGAAATGTATGGGAATCCCCCAATCTGTTTGTGCCATTTATGTTTGAAGACATGAAAATATCATAACATCATTCATGGTAAAAGTTATTCTCGTAAAGTGTTCAAAAATCATCACAACTTCTTGTCTACTTGAATCTTAAATGGGAAAATGAAGTTTGCTACAGGACAAAACATTCTGCGTGGATTCTGAAACAATGCCTACATTCAAGTCTGAGGCTTTAGCAGTGAAGTTCCATGAGAACATCTATAAAGTTCTTGTATAAACTATCTTTCAAAGCCTATTTGAAAGTCTCTCACAGCTCTCAGGCGGCTTACATTCTAATAATGGCTTGTAACTGACTGTTCATTGGTATGAGAGCCCTTGAGTCTGAGGTAGACAGAACATGCACCATTTCCAGAGGGGTGGTGTAAACTCCCATCCCACTGGAAGACCAAACATTTTGGTGCGGAAAGAATGAACCATGCCAGAGGACAGACTGTCAGCTAAGCCTGGCTGCTGTTCAACAATAACCTTCTCCACCGCAATGGCATCCTTTATTATACAAATATTTTATTAGGAGAGAAGCAAATTGAAAAAAGAAAGACAAAGAAATGGACAGACAGAGAGAAAATGAGATGTCTCAGATGTTTGCAACAACAACACAGATTTCAGCTTACCACAAGCTTACCACAGGATTAATAACTGCTCAAGATCTTGATAAAATTTCAAGGATCCTCAGTGTTTTTTGAAAGCTATGATGATCTCCATGCAATATATCCCACACAATGTAAGTTCCCTTTCAGGTCTTTTCAAAGTGTTGGATTCATCATGTTTGTAATAATGCCGATCAAAGCATATTATCAAGCAGAAGCATTATAAAGATGACTTCACAAGGATGTTAGTATCAGTAAAAAACCTGAAAAAAATGGCATCACTAAAATATGGATTCTGTAGAGGAAATCCTGCTTGGGAGGCTTTTTCTACAGAAATTCCTGATTAAATAGAACAAAGTACTTTCCATGTGTATGCAGATTAATAAAAACATAAATTTGACTAATATATATACTAATATACTAATGCTTTATAAAAAATATGCACCAGCAGATTTACACTTTGCTTGTGTTATCACAAGGCATCTTTCCAATTTTCTTTACAAGAATAATGTTTTCTCTTGGCTTTGTGTTCAAATTATCTTTAAAAGGACACTGAATGCTTCACACTGAGTGCCATGTGAAAGAGTCAGCCCTCTGCTGTGACAGCAAGGCCTGTCTGCAGGCAAACGTGTCCAGGCCACACTGGAGAAAGAGCCACGAGCCCACCCTCAGGGAGTCAGGGCCACTGAAGCCTTGCCAGAAAAAATACCTCCTCCTGCTATGGAAGTAAGCTGTAGTCATTCAAAGAGATAACTAACACTGATTACCTGAAGAACAGGTCTCAGGCTTAGCTGGACTAAAGGTGCACAGCCAGCAGCACCAAAAATGGGCCATTTCTATAATGGTGTTATTTCCTGTTTGTTTATTTACTTGACCCTTTTTGTAACCAAGAAGGTCAGATTAGAGCCCATTTGCCATTTATACTGACACCCTGGGGAATCAGTAGCAGTCGCATAGCTAATCAACAGTGGGGGAATGATTAAGGGGCCAGATGTAAAGAGTCAGTTGAGGAATTTCACCAGGATCAAGCACCGCTAGCAGTCCTAGTCTTTCGATAAGTGCCTTGAGATCTTTAATGGCCACAGTGAGACAGGACCTTGGTTTAATGGCTCATTGAATGATGGCACCTTCTACAGCACAGTACCCCCATTAGTGCTCTGGGGCACTGGAATTACCTGGAGGTAAGAGTGCCCCCCACTGGCTCACCAACAATACTTCCTGCAGCAACCTGGTTTTCCAAGTTCTGAGCCTAGCCCCCCTTAACTTCAGCTATTTGGAAGGGGAAGACTACAGGGTGGTTTGGCTGTCGGTTGCTACCTGTGGTTGCAGTCTGAAATGTTATGAGTAGATTTACTTTGAAAGAATCAACTTAGAATATGAAGTTTGATATCCATTAATTCATCTGAAGTTTTCGTGGAAAGGTCAGTTAGTATTTGGACATTACTATGTAAGTTGTTCTGGCCCATGGTTTATGTCAGCCTCCCAAGTGTGATTCAAGCCATGGTCCTGAGGAGGGCACAGCAGCTGAAGACTGCAGTTTGATACTAACCACTAAAGATGGAGGAAGGGATCCAGAAAGTATTGGAGCAATGTGTACGCCAGTCTTTACTGTATGTATGTTAAGACAAGGGCAGTATTGTGAAAGCACAATCAATTTATATGCAAGCATATGCCTATCACATCTGCACTGTACTGTACTTTTACAACAGTAGTATATTACATAATAGAAAAGATCTCTTGCACCCTGACACGTTTTGATTTTTGAAAGCTGAATGTGACATATAAAGACCATATTGTCTTCAGATGATAATATGAAAAAACAGTAGGCCGAGTTATATATAGGAGTTTAGGAAACATTGGGCAGGTTAGTTAGTAGGAATAGTACTTGTATGATTGAGGTACAGTGATGCAACTCGTTGACTGTAACTTGGTTTCATTTTGATATCAATCATTTTAATGGGAGATCTATTTCTGCAAGCCATTTTATTGATGCATATAGAAAGAGAAAGTACTTTCTACGTGAGTAAAAGCTGTGTTTGTAGACATTGTTAATATTCTTCAGTAATCTAAAGTACTATTAAGTACTTTAGTGCATGCAGCTGTGGCAGTTGGGTGAATTTTGAATTTTCTACAAAGCTAAGCAGTAATGGTACTTACTCATTACCAGCATCTTCCCAATAGCTATATAAATTTAGCCTAAGGGATATTTTTCAATAAAAGGGGTTTTTTCCCAATAGCAGTATAAACGTTTTAATCCAGAAATGATGCTGGTGGATTGCCTTTTTCTGTGAAATTATTCCGTATTACTTATATATACTGTACAAGAATCTTCACAATTTTTAGCTTTTTTATCTCACAAATATGATATGGTCTGTTTTAGAAAACAGACTTAGCAACTAGGTCCATTCAGTCAGAAACATTACTATGTTGAGCTGAGGTTTCTACCACATCACATCACTATTTGGATGGAGAACTGGGAGAGTCAAACCCCATGCAGCCATACCGAAGCCATACCGCTTTCCCCCTGCTGCTCCGCTAGTACCAGAGGCAGGGAGAATATCTCCCAGCAGAGGAGATTGATGGAACGGTGGCTACAGGGCAGCAGTCAAGGCACCTGGTTTGAGACTTCTGAATGTGTTTGGCCCAGGGGCCACTTCAACAAACTTGTGAAACCATCAGCAAGCCTAGTTACTGGTTACAAATTACCTGCAGGCTGCCACCACCTGCTATCACCAAGGGAGGGGGCAAAGTGTAATCACGGTTGGCACAACACATTTGTTGCCAGATGCAAACACAGTAGTTTAGTTTTCACAGGCTGTGAAACACCATCCAGCAGCTGAACTTGAATGTTAATGCACTGAAGTACATAACACAATATCAGATATTTATCACCAGTTCATTGTAATTATGGAGTTGTGGATAAAGACAAAAATTAAGCACAGAGATAATAAATTGTAGTGGAATTATAGTGAGCACACAGTATATGATTATAATCAGATGGTTATAAATGTAAAATACAATGCAATAGAGATAAACACGACACTAAACCCCCTACTGCAAAGAAGAAATCATGACCTGCAGTTCACAGCAAGCGAGGGACAGGTGCACAATGCACTCAATATGACTATAATCCCTACAGGTGCACATTGCAGAAACACAGACTCATCTGTAGATCACTGGAGGAAAAGATGTGCTATCTTTTCATGCCTCACTTGCACAATCACAGAGAACCCTGTTGGGATTAAAAATGGCATGCAGTGCTGCAAAACTTTAGTCTTTAATTTACACCATTACTTATGCAGTTAGGAATGCACAACTAGGATTTCTTTCCCTCTAACTCACATTAAAATACAGAGAATCCTACCAACATATATTGCAAGATGAGAGAGCATAACAACGTTGGGGAACTGAAATCTGTGCTAACCTTGCAGTAGCTTAGCCTCCTAGCAGTACTGAGATGCAGGACCTGTGATCCCAGTCAATGCCAGAAAGTTGCATAGGACTGATATGTTGAAATTATGCTACAAGCAGAAAGAAAAGGAATGCGAAACACTCACCTGGGAAACTACAGATGTAAACCAACTGCTTCTTTGTTAAAATATAGAGATAGCCAAATTTCCTGCAGCAAGTTATGCACTGGAAATACCCTTTCCTCTGCAACAACAACCTTTGTCATCTAACACTTGGGGAACCCCCAAAGTCTTTATGTGATAATTGGGTCTGGGACACTAGGTGATGAACAGCAAGTGCAGTGCTGAGCGTGCACAGTGCTCTCACAGAAACTAGTTCTCCTATGCTTACATTCACAGGCTTCAATTCTGGGATTCAGAATAAGGCAAGCACTGTGGAGGGGTATACAAATAGGAACTGAACTGACATTTAAACAGTCATTTTCTGTCTTGAATAAATATTCTGAATTCTTTCAGCAGTTAAACCCAGTGTTGTGCAAGTTCACACTTCACAAGAGCTAGCTCAAAGTTCACTTCACACAGATTAAAATGAACAAGTTCACAGTCCCAGTTAATTTCTTCCATTTTTTAAATGAGCTGCTCCAGGGACTATTTCATGTGTACGTCTACATGCGCAGTGATTGTTACGTGGGATAAGGGCAGTTGGTTGCGAGCTGTCGAGCTGTCTATCTGATGAGTTGCACTAATGAAAACGTCTCAAGTATGGAATAACGCTGTCCGTGTTTATTCATCAAGCAGTAACTTTTAACCAGAGGTGGACACCCCAGCTTCAGAAAGTCAGAAAGTCCTGCCACGTATTTATTCTAGCCATTCACTAAACAAGATGATTTCACTAATTACCTCCTCTACCTGGCTGAAGAGTTGTGCTAATTAAATTCAGCTGGTGTAATGAATGGCTAGAACAAATATGTGGCAGGACTTTTACTTTCTGAAGCTGGGGTGTCCACCTCTGACTTTAACACACCCAAGGATTCCAAATCTCACGCACAACCTGAACGAGTTCAAGTTCACATTCTTTAGTTGCAAACGGATACATTCAAGTTCACCGTTCACCGAAAAAATGAGCACGTTCAATGCGCACTCTTTTAACGCATTCATGCGCAACACTGGTTAAACCGTCCTGTAGGAGAAAGTCAGTTTAAATGGGAAAGAGGTTCTTTTTACTTGAAATTATTTTGAAGTGGATCTGGATTGTGAAATTGAAGTTTGCCTTCATAAAAGTTACAAAAACAGGAGGAAAGACTGCTTTTTGCCTAAGCTTTGTCAGAGCAATACATGACCTAAAAAAAAATCATGAACAGTTTAAAAATATTCAGAGTTATCATGCCCAACTTAGGCAGGCAAAGACCTCTCAAGCAGCAGGACCAGAGCTGGTGCATCAGTGGAGCATTCGTGTCTGCACATGTCAGAACTGCTGCACAGACACACGCCCACAGAAAGAGAAGAGACACACCCACTGGTGGAGGAGCAGGAGGAATGCATTGAAGATTGATGGAGAAACTGGACACTCTAAACCAGTCCTTAGAGGCAGGGGCTGTTTAATGTTAGCCTGTACTTGTGGGTAGCAGAATGCCAAAAAAAGAGTGCTCTCAGACAACAGAAAAACTCTTTCTCCTCCTCTCACTTTTATTTTTTTTGTTTTGCTGTTACCCTTTCTGCCTCTTATAGTAATTGTTTCTGTTGCACAGATATCTTACTCATACCAGAGGCTGTTTCAGTGTAGCTGTACATATTCAGTGAGTGGATACAACTGATAGATACTGTAACATATTCATTTGAAATATGAATTTGACATATGTATTTAGATCCACACTACTTTTTTGCTAAGCAGCTGAACATATCAAGCAGAGCTATGTTCCAAGCAAACAAGAAACATTAAAAACTGGCCAAAGGTTAAGATGGATTTATATTGACCCCTTCCAGCAAAACAAAAAGGGTAGGAGTCCAAAGGACTTTTAAACCAAGTTTCAAGAAATGTAGCGGGTTATGCAGCCAGTATTTTATACACATCTGGAAGCCTGGTTCCTGCACGCATTACATCATCTAACCAGCACTATTTCCATTTTACTTCCAATGCATCACCATCTTGCTTTGGCAGGGTGCTTGTATAATGGCAGAGCTTCCATGGCTGGTCCACATGTTACACAAAACAAGTCAGATGCCCTTGTGTTTTCCTCACATTGACACAAGTTTCTTCAGTCAGATTTTTTTGTGGAGAAGTTTCCCACCTTTCTTCCCTTTGTAAAATGAAAGTGGTACATTAATCCAGAGGACATGATGTATGATGCAGTAATCAACAGATACAGGAAATTTTGCCATATTTCCTCCATCATTGTTATTGTAGATTTCCCTGAGCCTGGTATTAATGTTTGAAGTGGTATGAAGAGTTTTAGCACGTTGTGGTCTGGCTGACACATAAGCCATGACACATTTCTGATCCTACTCCATATGAATGCATTATAACCATATTCCCTACCAGTTACACACTGGATTTAGAGTAGTAAGGGAAATAAATGTCTCAGAAGGGTATTTATTTGTGTTTGTTTCAGTCTCTATTCAACCATGCCTCTTAATCTGTTCCATCAGAAAAATATTCTATCAGGTTAAAGTTGAAGAACTCCAGAGAGCAGAAACATGTATTGAGCAATACACCTCTGGCTAGATTTTGTCTAAAGCTGTAGCTTTACCTGGTGGCTCCTCCAAGCATCACTGCACAGCACACTTAAAAACCTGCTCATGACTGAATATAGCTTGAAGGCTTTTGTTCATTAGTCATTATTAAAGGCCTAAAGTTTAAGATTTTGGTGAGATTTTCCACCTCACATTTCAGACAGTGCTGAAATGCAACTGCTTTTCATCAGCCTATACTTTGAACAGAACCTGTGACCAGTTATGCGACCGAGTTGAAATCAGCTCCAGAACAAGCACTGACTGCCTGTACAGGAATGGCATTAAAGTTGACAGAGTAACTTGAGGAAGATTTTTGTCAATAAAATAAATGAAAGGGCTGTTACAGTACCCCTTGCCACCTATATGACAATATAATGTTATTAGCCTATATTCAGGTATTTTGATTATTAAATATCATGAGAATTTGCTTAGGCATATGGATTCAGCTTTCCTTTTAAGTGAGGGAGTGGTCGCTTTTCCATCACTTCCCCCCAGCAATGATTTGGATTGGTGCTTTAAGGATAAGGGGTGGAGGTTTGGGATTAACAGTGGGTTAGCCATTGCAGGCAGCTGGTGCCAGAAAGTGATGCAAGTCAAATCTGTGCCAAGTTCTCCAGCTAGAGGGAGTCATTGGATTTGTGGTCAACTAACTTATAGTGATAGTGAAGACGTGAATTGTGGGTGGCTGTTTGGTGGGCGGCGCTTTTTTTTGCTGCAGCATCATTGTTTGTTTGTTTCAACAAAAGGGGATGCAAGAAATTTGTCCACAGGATGGGAGACAAACTTTTCACCCAATCATGAATAGTAATCACAAATGCTGACTGTTCTTCAAACAAGAATAATCACATGGGCTTACAATAGAGAACCAACTTTTATTGTATGTATATAATTATTGAGAGTGGTTAAAATGGTCATCAGGTCGCAATCAACATGTCCACCTGGTAGGCTGTAAAAGGAGAGGCTCTTTCATGGGTCAGAGAGTGCCAGAGATCTCTGTCAAAATTATGCATAATGGAATCATGTTGTTCACAGTCTAACTAATGACTAGTTCTGAAGTGAGAAGTGTTTTGTAAAATCTTGCATTGTGGATGGATAATTTGCTAAGCTGCACAAACCTGGGCAAAGAAGTCTTATCTGAATTTGTAAAGCTGGTATTCAGTCCAGCAGGGACACATCACTTATGATATAATTTTTCCGTCCTGAGTCCTGCCGTCTTGGAAAGTTTACTCTGTTCTAAGCTGAAATGCAGCTGTGGATTTAAACACATAGATTCACACAAATTATGCAGTGGTGGAGAGAAAACTAAAGACAATGTAATTAACAGTCCAGAATTTTTTACTTTCTATGCATTATAATCCACTAATGTACACAGAGCCCTTCTGAATGTGACTGAAAGAGCTTTTTCTTGTAAATGGGTGCGTACTTACATTCCCTTCAATTTGGGAAAGTGACCAAAATGTGAACAAGTCAAACAGTGGAAAAAACACAGCATTCCTAAAGACCTGAGTATGAGTAGCCAAGCTTTATGGACAGAATGGCAGAGTTGTCATCTTGCTACATTTCCTGTCAATTATTGTGGTCCCATATTTACAGACTCTCTGTCTTATGCTGTCTTTCTCTCAGTATCCCTCTCACCTTTTTAGGGATGCCTGTAAAAGTGCCCCAAACAAACAGTTGATCATCTCTGTCAGATGAGCATGGATTAATAGCTATGAATAAAAACAGGGCACAGCTCAGTCCTAGGGTGAGAGAGGGTTGCCTATTTCGTCAGGTCTGGAAAATATTCATCTGTTCATAGAATGTGAGCACTTAGCAGGTCTGTTTTGAGTGATCTAGGGCTAGTGTCATTGTTTGGAGGGAGCTTTTCACTTGGAATTTATTCATGTATTGTCCTAGGTATGTGGTTAGGGTTAGGGTTAGGTCAAGGGGCAGATTTCTTTCTGAAATTTTTGCATGGACGAGCCAAGATGGCGATATGGCTGTCTCACAGAACACAGAATTTGCAGAGAATGGCTTGCTGACTGATGATTCAAAAGTGCTTAAATGTTTACGTTTGTCCATGCTGAAAATGAGCTCACTTCCTTACTTTCTTACTCCCTTCCCTCTCTCCCTCTCCGCTCTCCTCTCTCTTTCTCTGTCTCTCCTTTCCCTTTTTCCTCTGCAGCACAGCAGACACTACCCTGATCAGGGGCCCCGTTCTCTGCCTCTTCTCCCATAGTTGAGCATGTAACATAATTTATAATCAAATGTGCAGAACAGTCGGAGCCCCAGAGGCAATATTACTAACAGCTGAAAAAGGAAAGGCTGGGAACTGCCAAGGAGCATTCCCCAGCATTGACTCAGCTAGAGGAGAACTCAAGTCCAGGAAGGCCATAACACAGCGAGAAAAACAAGACTGGTGAAGACGGCTGCGGGGCTTAGCATGGATTATCGTGATGAGGATGAAGATGGTATCTTTGAACTCAAAATAACATCAATACACTTGGCTATTAAACTCTTACAATTGTCTTACTCTGATTCTTGTAAGATGACAAAGTAAAAAGCCCTTTGGGTGGTATCACATTCTTGGTCAAGGAGTAAGATGCCCTCACAGCCCAGGTCTGCTGGGCATGGGTATTTCCTGGGAACCAGCATCCCTGTGTGACATAATGCAGGCATGCTTTTTTCCTGGGATGCTCACTGCAAAATTTGCTCAGTCCCCTCCCCTAAATTAGCAGGGGCTGGGTGAGTGCGACTATTTTTATTGAAGTGTTGGCTTCCTTCCTGCCAGTTGTGCGCAGACAGACAAGGGGACATATGGAAATTCTATTACACACACTGCTGGCATTTTACACTCCAAGGGCAGAGGCAGCAGACAATGTGTTGGTTTTTTATTTTGGACATGTGCAGAACATCTACAAAGATTCACCATCGGGAGCTTATCTACCTGCTCCCTCTTTGGCAGAATATTCATACAGAGTTGGCCTGCTCTGCTTATTATTCTCAGCTGCGCGTATGTCCTGTGTATGTCTGTGTCTGTGAAGACACTGGAGGGAATGTCTCACATTTATGGGCTTTTTTTCTGCCAGAGCAGTGAACTCCTTCCACATTAGCAAAATACGCAGGTCTAGTCTCGCAGAACACCTTCAAAAATCTGAAACAAAGTTTGCCGCTGCCGAGAGATCTGGATCTGAAAATGCAGTCTGGTTTGGTTTCCTCTTCAGAGACAGACACAGCGGAATCCATGTTTGCTCGGCTTTATTTGGACAAGATTTACGGTCCTGGGCTGAGCACCACTCTCTCTGCTGCCACTGTTGCCATAGCTCTTTTTCCACTGTGTTTTTAGGATGCAGTGAAACAGTTTGTTACAGCCTCAAGAACAGTCATAAAGAACAATGTTACAATAAAAGACATCAGTACATGTACTCAAAACATTACACTTAACAAATGTTGTATTTAGAAAAAATGCCAGAAAAAATAAATCTTTCACCAAAACAGGCTGCTAAAGATTAAAAACTATGAGACTGGGAAATTGTTGTGATCAGCCAAAATAAGAGCATTGTTGATCTATAGCATTGTTCTATAGCATGAACGTAGTTCTGCCAGTCGATCAAATGATGGGGGTTTTGTTCCCTCTATTCAGGCTGCATGGTGTGTGTAATCTTGTAGGATCCATCTCGTTCTGTTCAGACACAGCTTCTTCCTCCTGTCTCCGCCACTGGCTCAAGTCCTCTTAAGAAAGCACAGGGATTGGAAACAGCTGTGATTTCTGGCTGCAATGCAGCTGGGAGACTTGTAAGAGGTCAGTCCAGCCAAGCCATGCCCAGGGGAGGAACACATCTGGAAAAAGAGCCCAGGCAAGGAGCCGTCATCAGCCTCAGCAAACCGATAAGTTCTCCATAGTGTTCCTACCATATTTGCACAGTTCAGGAAGGTGGGCTCTTTGTGTTTGCTTGGTTAATGCACTGAATGTGGTCTAACTCATGATGCTGTCCAGTACCATCTGACTCAGATCCTTTCATTTGTAGCTCATATTGTTATTCTGCATGTGAAACATTCTAATACTATCAAAATAAGGACTTTCTTTCTTTACTCCATGAAACTTAATAACACTTCCTGTATTTTTTAACCTACAGACGTCAAATTTAAGTTATAGTACTAAAATACATCCAAGTTACACAGATGTGTACTGTTCGGTGGCAAAAAAAATGTATCTTTTGATTGATATGGCATTTGTCATGAATTTATTTTTTTTTAATTGCATTTCCTCACCTTTTCACCCAACTTTAGCGAATGCCAATTATGAGGCTCATCTCACTGCGACCTTTGCATGCATGAGGAAGCAAAACTGAAAGGAAAATGCAACTCACACAATCCACACAGCTCTACTGCCACTGCCTTTCTCCATTAAACTAACCAGTTTTCTATAATGGAAAAATATGGCTTTGCTCAAATTGTTTGATAATAGAATACAGATATTTTATTGTATGCAATGATAAACGAAAAAACTCACTGCACTTATACTGATGCAAGATACATCATATGATGTGCTTGTTCACAGGTCCGAGTTGTGCTGGGTACAGTACTGCAGCTAGCCAGCTATTGTTAGGTAGCATATTGTTGTGCAGGATTAGTGCAGTAAAACCGTAAAACTTACTATGCCCTCTTGATTACAGCAGTGAGTGGTCCCAAAACAAAAAAGAGTCAAGGCAGTACAGCATGGAAAAGGGAAAAATATATTTTGTGTGAAATCTGTGGACCAATAATTCATGTAAAACACACTGCCTAAAAGAATATATTTTTCATAAAATAATATAATCTGCTTTTTTCTTGACCTGGTGGAGTGTAAAGAAAAGAAAAAATATATGCATGTAACAATGTAACAATCCAGATGAAACTGACATTTTACACAAAAACCAAAAAAAAAAAAATTAAAAATGAACATCAAGCTGTAATAAAAGAAGTACAATCTCCAGTCTTCATTTATACTTTGCTGTGCATTTTGAATAAAAGTGTGTCCCCCTCCAAAATAAAGTCAAGTTGCCTCTCTATAGAAAGTTTACACTAACAAAGGCTTCTAATCTCAGGGCAGAGGCAAAGGTCAGAATTTCAGGATTTGTTTTTCAGGTACATATATTTTTTTTAATTAGTGGAAAATCCATATCTGATAAAGCTGATCAAATATGAGCATTCTTTTATTCTTTACATCCTCTTTTTGGACGCACCCAGATGGCTTGCTTGAGTTTGCAAATAATGTTGTAATTATCCATGGTTTGTTGTTACTTTCTTCTGTCTTCATCTTCAAAGCTTCATATAAATGAAATTCTACAAAATAAATTTAGCAGGTAGTATCAGCAACAAGTCAAAAGGCAGCAGAGTGGTACACACAATTGTTATATAGGACCTGTGTATGAAATGTTTTGATTGAATATATGCCCCATTCTAAAGGTCTAATGAAGGTGAATAAGTAAAAACAGCTTGCCCAGAGGAATGACTCTCAAAAGTACATAGATTTTCTCCCATTTTTATGTGACTTTAGCAGTAGTTCACCATAAAATGAAATCTGTTTTACATTGTATTTTATATGTATTAGGTCAATGTGCTTTTGTGGAAACAAAATCGCACCAGTGAATATGTATGATATTCATATGTATGAATATCAGTGCACATTTAATACACACATTTCTCATGGATGTTGCTTTCCCCTTAAAAAACTCATTAAATCAGAGTACTATGGTACTAAAAGGTAGAATACAGATGCAGTGCTTGCTTCTATATTTAGCAAATCATCTCCAGTGTAATTGCATACTCTGGTCCACTGCACTTCCACAGTAGCAAAGACAGTATAATTATCTCACATTCCCATATCTGTCCTGTGTGTGAAACCCTGAACTTGAAATTGAACTGAACCACTTTTTGGAGAAGGTTCAAAGTTTGGCATTTCTCTTGAGAAAAATGACTGAAATCTGTCAAATGTAGCCAAATTGAAAAAAAGTGAGTTAAAGAAGTGGTAATGCACTTGGAATTCAGTAGCCTACTTGGTGCTGATGTGTTCACATACGCACTGAAATGATCACTGTTACTGTTATTACTGTGCAATGTGGTTACAGATCATTGTCTTGTTTTGTATGCATCTTTGGCCTTTCTTTGTCTCCAGTTTTTCCTAATTAAAGATGTATGACCTTCTTTTTAACTTCTTCCTTTATATTGAAAATCTGAATGAAGAAACTATTATTTGGTCTGCAAGTGGGCTGGAAAGTTGAGACGGGCTTTTTGGCTTGCCTGTAACTCTCTCTAAGGTTGAATATGAAGCAGTAGTGTCAGCAGCAGTCTGAATATTTTAAGAAGCTGTTAGGGTTAGGGTTAGCATAGGCTTATGCCTGTGGGCTGACATTTTATTTTTATGCACAGCAAACTGTGGGCCAATCAGCTTTGTGATCTGTATCCAAAATCTCAATTTAAATTGGGTAAATACATAATTCCAATCTTAATGTTGAATTTCAAAGTTGTTTATTTATTTTCAAGAACATTTCTTCAGTTTGGGCATGCAAGTGTTTTTTATTTTTAATTAAATCTTAAATTTGGGTTTGCAACACAAAGATGTAACACAGTTGGCTTTACTGCTGCAGATGTCCAAAATATACTGTTTTGTTTAAAACATGTCTTGAAAAGGCCATGTACATGAATATTTCCCAACAGCAGCTCTCAGACAGGTTGCAGATGAAGCATTGTCAGGTGAGAGAGTAAGACAGGGAGGTTGACAGAGAGAAGAAGGTGGAGACTGGAATACAGGGAAAGAGCAAGCACAAGCAGAGGGGGGCAGTGGGAACTTCAGAGAGAGAGAAGGGGGATGGAAGAGGTAGCCTGTACAGAGTGAGGGAGGGAAAGTAGTAGCCTGTACAGAGGACATATTTTCCTCCACAGATCGCCCGATTAAAGCCCATACTGTGCTGGGCAATCTGTTCCAGATTTCACAAGGAAATGTTCACTTAGCCCAGGACTTCTTTGGGTTCCTGGCACACCACTGATTTCAGGTCTTGTGCAAACAGCTCAGGGGGTGTTACATGGGTCAGCACAACATACTGTGGTCAAGCATGAGCAGCTCAGGCAAACAAATCCTCAACTCAAACTCAAATTCAATTTGAAACATCACTATAGACAATAAGCTGGTTTCTTTCAAAACCATTTCATAATTTATCACTTCCATTTCACAAGCTGTTTTGAGCTCAGGTAAACTTAAGTTCTCATTAAATAGGACTTCCATAAGCTTGTTTTGCAGTCATGTTTTTTTCATTGATTCCAAGGACCCAACCCTGATTATTATACATTGGAAGAGGTATTCGGTAGAGAATATTGTGTCTCAATGGCACTCTTTGCACAGCAGAATAAGCTACTGTTCTGAGAAGAACAGATTTTATTAACTGAGAATTTAAAAGGTCAGCGCATCTCAATAGAGACAGATTTTCAAATGTCAGCTCATTCAACTCCAGCTTGAAACTGACACATATACTCCCATACTCTTTTGTGTGTTAAATGGACATTCCGTTTGCATTATGCCAATGCCCTGTCATTTCTGGAATCTGCTTCACATGCACACTGAACCTTGATTGTCAGCAATCAACCAGAATCATTGTGTGTAATTTTCTGGTAGCGATGTTCTGTTAAAGCTCAGTTCAGTAAAATTCAATAAAAAATGCTGAAAACCTACAACTTAAAAATTCTTTGTAAGCCTTTAAATCACACTTCTGAGAGAACAGCTGTGAGTGTTACTGATTTTGTAACAATGGTGAGCACAAGCATTTACGTAAACAACAGAAACCCAAAACATGAACTCCCCAGTAAGGTCCAAATGACAGAACATTTGGGTGCTGTGAATGTGGAGGGCAGAGCACACACCAATACTAGTTTCTCTGCAGTCTTGGTAAGGATGAATGCAGGACAAGGAAATCACTCGGAATGCTAGGAAATTGTTCAATACAATGTTTTCGTCTGGTGCTATAAAAATAAAAAGGTTAAAAATGATAATTTGATACTTTGCCTATAAGTATCAACAGTTACATTATGAGGATTATTGAAGATTGGAAAATGCAAAACACACTCATAAGCTTTTATTCATTTACATTTTGTTATATGTTACATCATATTTATTTATTTGTTTATTCGGAAAGAGGTTATTTAGGTCAGGATAGTGTGGTGGTGGGAGAGTCAGGGGAAACAGAAAATGTTTATTTTAGTAGTTGATGTCACAACTACAAATGCATTTTTGAAAAGTATATCTATGTGTGATTAACCTGATACAGTATGTATGGTATATCATTGCACATATACTGTATATAGTTGGTGGACATGACAATACTCATTTGCATGTCAAATTTATTAGTCTAGGCGTGTCATACTGAAAAAAGAAAAATCGGGTTACTTTGCAGAAATGTTTTATAGATATGCACAGGAAAACCAAAAAAAATCAAGTAGCAGCTGGTAAAAGGATTTCAGCTCTTCATCCAACATTGACTGAACAAACCTCTCCCAGAATGCCTTGGGCTGTGTCGTCTTCTCTGTAAATCTGCTCAATTTGTTAAACTAAACTGAGGGGCCACTGTCGTGGGTAGAAGGGAATTTTTAACTGTTTTTTCTTCAGTCTTCTTTCTGTTAGAGAGTCATGATGCACAAACAAGAACACACGCCACTGTCAGTACAATAGGTACACATAAAACAAATATGTTCCAATATGATCCTCACAAAATAAAACAGGCCACAGTAAATGTTAAGCAAGATCCTGACTTTTTGTTACACCCATATTTTATTTAACTCCACAATACTATATCATTTTTCCATTGGCTATGAATGAAGATACTTGCATCCAAATGTTAATGGTAGTGATTGCTTACACCAAACAGTGTGTTCTTTATTAATGAAATTCATTAAAGCCTGTGTATATCGTCATTTGGTGAAAGTGAGTCTGTGCTCATTTCAGGTATTCTCCTAATGGCAAGAGCAAAGAAGAATTCCAGGACTCTCATTGCTATATTTTCACGATAGACCTGTTACCAAGTGTCAAAGGAAGGCCTTCATGCCACTCCTTTTTTTGTCCTATTATGTTTGAACTATCCCAGTATAATTTCCATGTTATTTTCAGGATAACTTGGAATGATGGAATCCATGCACCACAATGACTCCGTGCTTCCCAAAGTGGAGTGAGACTAAGCCTGCATCCAGACACACTCCTCCCCTGGGTGGACATGGGTTTTAAAGAAAGAAGATGCAACACAGAGTCAGACACAAATTTAAGCAGAAAGTGAAGAACGGAAAATGTAGACCCATGAAAGCATTGTTCATGTTCAAAACTGTTTCTTCTTCTTCCCTGAAAATTTTGGTTAGGCTTCAAATGACAAAATCCGTACAGCAGCTATATGTTTCTGTGTGCTGTCCCTGGTAAAACACAGAGATTTTCATTTGTCCTCTTTTAAGTGTGTAAAAAGAAGCACAGCACATGGAGTAGAAATCTTAGCTGATTTTGGTTTTCAGGGCGAGGTCCAAAACCGCTGCAGGGGCCTCCCAGCTAAGGAATGACAAATTAAATTCCCATTACTGCACCTTGAAAGGGGTCAGGGTCCTGTCAAACTTGGCATAAATCACCCTTGCACACCTGAATCATAAGGTGTAACCTCTCACTAGCGTTAAAAAGTATGGTTCTATTTATAAATATCTACAATAAACATAAGCCCAGATGGCACAACTTAAATGCTGCCCATGAAACCAGTATTATTGTAATAGCAGTGTTCAGGTTTGCTATGTCCTTACCCATAATAAATCAAAGATCTTCTATAACACTGATTCTCTCTCCCAAGTATCAGTACATCTATAGTGGAGGAGGTGGGAAGGGGGGAACTAATGTCATAATATTCCCTTCAAATTCAACCTGTCTGCATTACTGCAAAGATAAACAATTCATTGAGCAAGTTAGCAAAGTTAGCAAAGTGTCAAGTTAGCAAAGTGTCAAGCATTAGATACTCACTCTAATTGATTGCATTTTTAATAAAATCTCATTTAGTCTTACATTTATTTCTGATTGGTTTCACTTATAAAAAAAAATTGTTGGTAACTCAAATGGACTGTTATTACTGTGTATATATTGTAAACAATAGTTTTTTACTCTGATTAATCCTTTCCACAACATGTATGGTTTACTAAAATAAAAAGCTGCACGTCTAATTATTCTGAATGCAAATATTATGTAAAAAGTTGCACTGTGGCCTTCATTGGCATGAAATTTCCTGTTTTTCATCCTAAGAACATTCTAATGAATAAAAATAAATTTACCAAGGAAGACAACGCATTAAACTGATAACAGGCAAGCAAGCAAGAACCTTATTACAATTCTGTTCAAATCAGTGATGTTAAAATCATTATAGTATTATATAATTATTACTATTATTATTATAATATTATAATACAACTATCACTGATAAAAGTCAATTCTTCATTTTTATGTATTCACCACGGAGAGGCCTGTTACATTATAACAGTATCATCAGTATTTTTGACATTCATCTGACTGATTGAGTCATGCTGTCTACTCAAGTCCCAAGTGTGTCCACATGTCTGTTCAGAATGCATTTATGGAATGCTGTTCTAGCACTACAAGAAGAGCCAGAGGGCTTTTATCATATTACAGCTTCTTAGCTAAATTAGCTAACTCCTTAGCTTCCTAATGTGGGCAATGTTGTTGAGGACTGTAGAGGTGGACAGGCGACCCCAGGTATCCCAAAGATGAACACATCTTGACCTGAGAGGCACACAAGTACACAGAAATATTAACGTGTCAGCACAAAACAGAGCTGTTGACAAGACAATATTGAACAACTGCACGGAGTAGTGCAGTGGATTTGCACTGTTAAAAAACGATTATTAACTGTAGCTTGGTAACATGCACAACATCCCTCACCGGTGTTGTGGTGTAAATAAATATTTTGTCAGTTGCCATCTCAAGTATAAATGAATGTAAATGGTCTTCCAATATATCTTACTTTTAAGATTATGCAGTCAATGGATTTCTAATACACTGCAATTTTTTTGGAAATGCTATTTAATTCACTGAACTATTCCATTGAATATACTGTCTTTTGAAAAGGGTTTTGTAAATTTGAACTCTGCAGTTGCCCATCTGTCAGGCCAACCATGGACTTGTACTTTTTTGCTTTTTATGTCATTGTTGTTTTTTCTCATAAAACAGCAAATAGTACAGAGCTGTGTGCTACAGAGCAGGACAAAGGCCTCCTAGCTGAGAAAAAGAGGTTCTTGACTGGTGTGGAGCACCTGTTCCTGGCTATTCCATCATGTGGGAGAGGCTACATCTATGAATGTCACCTGGGAGGAGGGCAAAAATATATAGATGTTTAGTTTGATGTGTAAAAGTGATGGAAATAAAGAGGTCATGAGAACAACGCTGCTATGTGTGCAGTTTTGCAAGATCCCCCTTTAATTGGTCATAAAATGCCAAAGTCAAAGAGCTTGTTAGCGAAGCTCATCTTGTAATTGTAATACTCGCCCCCCTCTCCTCCATGCTGCTGTCCTTCCACTCATCGAACCACTCGTAGTTCACCATAGTCTGCAGAATCATGGATGACTTCCCTAAGGAGAAAAAAACACCATGGCATGACACCAGCTGCTCGCATACTTTTACCATGGCCACTTCCATTGCCTCATAACTTCCACTGCCAGACGGAGCCTAATGCAACCACATTGACTCATATAGTATGATCATCTTCACAGTAAAAAATTGTGGCTATGCGATTCTACAATTATGCTAAAAATGTGAAAAGTTGGAAAGTGTTTGTTAAGAAACGTCAGAAGTCAGAAATATTACATTTGTTGTGGAAACCCCCACATTGTTACTGACACTTCTGACCCTGTGTAGGTACCTGGGAAACGGACAGTAGCGGGGCTCTTTGGTGGAGGGGAACATGATTAACATCATGGGTATGTTCTCAGCAACCTCTTCTTTGCCCAGGCTGGAGAAGATTTCCATCCTGCAGACACAGACGTATTCCCAATCAGCGTGAATCAGGAGTTTCCAAGCTCTTAAACAGTGTTTGACTGGAATCCAGGCATAAAACAGAGTTTTGGATACTGCTTCATTCCAAGCAGAAAAAAAGGATTACATGATTACATTTGCAGACTCTGTAGAATAATTCTGTCAGTGTGGATAAATGTCTGACCATTTCGTAACAGGCTAAGATCTGACTGGAAAACTTAGGCAACAGCATCATCCTCTGGGCAATTAATGCAACGACAACTTATGTACAATACCAATGTCACAGGGTTTTGTGCCAGTACTTACATGCTATCCATGTCATTGTTTTTGAAGAACCTGAAGTTGGTTGGCATGATTTCCAGCTCTTCTTGGGTTGCATAAAGCCCACTAATACCTAGAAGATTCCCCTACCTTTTTTCATCATACCATGGCAGTCTTGAATTTCTGTGGGGAGAAATAAGTTTGCCTCACCACAATGCAACAGCATCATACCTTACCTAAAAGCAAGAACTCATACTCCAGAATTTGGAATGTCTCCCAGATGTTCCCCACATGTTTTTTATTCACACTGCATGAATATGAACATTCAGGTAACTTTTTTCTGTGTAATGAAACACTTAACAAATATTTAAACCAGTCATTTTTAGAATGCATTTTGCTAAATGGCAAAATCACTGGAGCTCACCTGGCTAAGCCTGGACTTCAGGTGGCAGGAGCTTCTGAAAGGTTGTAAATAATCCAGTGTTGGAGATGACCACTGGGGCCAGCACCTCCACCTCCTCCTGGCCTTTCTTCACTGTAACACCTGCCAATGATAAGGTATGGGATAAGAGGTCATGGACTGAGACTCCATTCCATGAAGTATTCCACCCAAGTCCCCCAGGTGAAATCTTTGAGGAAGATCATGTGATGAGTCTCTTATGATGTGGCTTCCAGTTTAGTTGTGGGAGAGGACCATGCTTGTCTCCATAGACTGTGCTATTGTGATTGAATAATTGACTGTCTGACTAACCGTATGCTGCCCCCTTTTTGTTCACCAGAATTCGAGTGACGGGTGCCCTGACCAGCACGTTGCCCCCTGGTTTCTGGATGATGGGGATGATGTGGAATGGGATTTCACTAGCCCCTCCTCGGGGGTAATAAGCCCCACGTTTGTAATGATGCAACAGCAAGGCATTAACGAAGGTGCTAGAGTCTCTAGGGGGCACACCTAAAAGGAAATTGATGGGGTCAAGATTATTAAAATTATACAAAATCCTTTGAACATATATCATGCTCTACAGGTTCATCTAAAGGTAGAAGTCTGCCTCACAACACCTGGGCAGGGTTCCCAACTCACCATAGAAGATGTAGGAGAAAATGACATGAAGGTCCTTGTTGCTGGTCAAAGTACTGACCACTTCTGTAACACTGGAGCAAGACAACTTGAAGATTGAGGAGAAGCGCTGGGCAATGTGGTGCTTAAGCAGGAACAGAGCCAGCCAGAGAGGGATCAGTTTCAGAGTAAACAAGTGCCAGGTCTTCTTTGCTGAGATCTGTCAGAAGGGAAAAGAATGTTGTGATAGGTCTTCTGTCCACTGCGTCCAAACCATTTTACTCCATCGAGTTGAAGCCAGCAAATGGTCAAATTTACCATAAAATAGAGGTCACTAATACTGTGAAACATTGAACAAGGGCTGTTTACAAATTTTTTTTCATCCTTTCCCTTTTTTCCACTTTTTCTACAAAAGGAAATAAAACTCACTCAAAAGTTCATTGCAAGCTCACCATACATGATAGGTTCGTAGAGGGCAATAAACTGGATCTGTGGATGCACAACACTTACCCATAGGTCACACGACTTGGGTGCCAGATCCTGTATGGCCACCAAATTTTGTGATGAGGAACACATCTGATTCAGCCAGATATTCCATACTGAATTTTTTGTGCCATTTTGAAAAACAATCTTATAACACAAAATGAAATCTTCTAATATGAACAGTGAAGCTGAGTTGCATGAAACTTGGCATGCATGTTATTTACATCATTACACACCTCCAAAGGCAAACTACATCAGATAAAGAACTCTGAAGGAATAGTGGATAAGTAAAAAAAAAAAAACATGACTGCTACAAGCCAATAAATTTCATATCATTCATATGAGCATAAATATTTGTCCAAATTTGGGTCATGGTCAATCTCTCTCAGAGGCCAATCTCTCTCAGAATTGGAATACCAACAGATTTAATCATTCTCAGAGTACCATATTTTAATGCAATTCAATAAAAAACGGCAACACAGGGAGCAATTACATTTCATTTACATAATCAATTACATAAATCAAAAATAATTGTTGTATTTGAGATGTTTTTCTACCATTAGTTGACTAGTTATTTCTATTTTCCCCTTCCCTGTAGTAAATAGTAAATAACTGTAAAGTAAACAAAGAAATTACAAATGTATTGTCTTAGTTTCTGTTAAATAAAAGAGGACTTGGGAAAAAAAGTGTAGTATGTTGAAATTTAGTCTCTTAGGTTTTACATTGCTATGTAGTTTTACATTGTCTTAATTAAATCTTATGGACTGCTGCATCTAAAATCATTTGTAGATTTGTGTGTAATTATACACACATTCCCCACTTATACTAACTACCCTTTCCAGTCATTAAAAAAGAAAGATTTATTTTGGATTCAGTGCTTCTGTTCCTCCTGTTGTAATCTCAGATTTGACTTTTTCATTTTTGATATTTGTTCAGTCAATCACATATTGGAAGGGATTCCAAATATCTGTGTCCTACTATTTTTCATGAGTACTTTGAATGTCACTTTGTTTTTAATCAAATTTTGACATTTTGAATTTGAATTTAGGAAAGTAAATTCATTTGAAAGGCTGAATGTAGTTGAAAAGTTGGTTATAATTTATATTTCAATTCAAGTTCAAACATAAAAACCAATGTCAAATTTTAACATTCAATTCTGAAATTCAATATCAATCTTTAAATAGCTCTTCTTATGTTGCTGAAATTCAGATGATATCATTAATTTAAGCAATACAAACTCAAACCAATTCAATTCTCCAATGACAGTTAACTCCATAGCTTTTACTTGACAGGGGTGTGCAGACCAGTCACTGATCTGGTGTGGCCAGACGATTGTCAGGGCAGTGGACGAGTCCCTCGGGAACAGAAAACGATGGAGCAACATGGCAATGTTTGTATAAAAATGAGAAGGTCCACTAGCTAAGGTTATTTGTGACACTGGCTTGTCAGGCCTTCAGGGGGAAGGACCCAAGCACAGACCAGGATGACAAACCAGATGTTTATTTGAAGAAAATCCAAAATCAGAAGTAATAAAACAGTTCAAGGCAAAACCAGAGAATCCACAGGCAGAAAATCCAAAAACACAAGGCAAGTTCCAAAATCCAAAAAAAAAAAAAAACAGGCATGAAGTCAGAAACCAGAGCGAGCAGAAAATAAACAGGCAGGCACAAAACAAACAAATACACTGTGAGGAACTAGCAGAAAAACAGAGAAGATAGAAGGGTATATTTACATTTACATTTATTTATTTAGTAGACGCTTTCATCCAAAGCGACTTACAAAAGTGCATACAGCAAGTATAGCGACAGTACGGGGACAGGATGTGTACAGTTCCACAATGAGACAGTTCTCAGCTGAGAGCAAGGTCTGTTTGAGGACACAGTACTATTAGATTTGTACACTGACTGGTGATGAGTAAACAGGGAGCAGGTGCGCAGGATGGGTTTCAAGTGGTGGGTGTGGCAGCAGGGCAGATAGGCGAGATGATGGGCTGAAAACAAAAACAAAAGCACATGCATGCAAAAAACACTAACAAAAGACACATCCATACTGACAGACAAAAACAATACAAGCAGGACATCGCGCGGACGTGCTGACACTGGCTAGCTGCTATGTACAAAGTAGGAGGTGTTTCATATTCACTGAGAAGTGGGACCTAAGCTAGTCAACAGGTTAGCTAGCTACTAGTTAATTTATATAATAATATGCTCTAGTATTTCCTTTTGCTGTCAAATTCAGACTGGGACATCAGCCAACATCGCAGTAGACTGGGGGATGTCGTTCCTCATGCTCAAAGGTAAGAATACTTAAATCCCAGACATACTTAGGGAGGTTAGCTTGGCCAGACTGGGATGCATAACACACTTGGAATGGTAATGTACACTGAAGTTCTGCGTCATTTTGTAGTGGCTTCCTTGTAATGCCACAAGTGTAGTGCTATGATGGTGATGCTTATTAACAATATGTATCTTTTAGATGTGGCCTTTAGTTAGCAATCATAAAGCAACATCCCAGTATTGCTTAAATTCAACTAATCAAATGGTATTTTAAATATAATTTGTGGTGTCAGCAGTGGTAGTATCAATATTGTAATTAAACAGAAAAATCCCTATCTTAGAGCATGAACAGATACCAAGGGCAGCAAGAGAAAATGCCAGCCTTAAATTTCATCCGCCATTTTTAGTGTAGTATGACTGTGGTGCACGGAATGATGTCAAAATGCATGCAGGGGATTATCTTTGATTTTGTTACATTAACATGCCATTATGTGCCAAATTTGGCACATTCCTGTTGGGTATATTGTGTTGCGCTTATGTGTTGGGCGAGATTCGCATTTGTGGTGCCAGCCTTGTGTGTTTAGCAGTGGCTGTTCTTGTGTGGATGATGGTTTCACACAATATAAATGTAAGGTGACACAAGGAAGGCATTCTTAAAATGTGAAAATGAGATCAATGGTTTCACACACATCATGCTTCATAAGCATATTATTCTTAAAACAACAGTAGGTAGAATTTCAGGGTGCGAAATACGGGGGATCTCAGGGGTCTGAGACCTTGATTGACACTTAAGACCCCCTGAAAGCCTCAATGGCAAAATTTTGGGGGGTCTCTAGAAAAATCTTTAAAAAATTATTTAAAAATTTAAAAAATTATTTGTCACTTGCAATTGTCACTAAAATGTCTTTTAACCCTTAAAGCCCGACAGACACAGCCTGCATCCAAATTCACATCCCTTCTTCTCAGTTGAATTGCTCACGAAGTATTCATTGCTAACAATGTTAGTTGCTTGCCAAGTGTTGGCGAGAAAAATAATTTTGAATTTACATCATATTTAATCATAGTTACAATCTGCTCTGCATCCATCTCCACACCTATTACTCTTGTTTGAATTACTCATGAACCCGTCATTGCATAGATATAGACGACATATCACAAGAAAGAGCGGAACCAGAGCTTTGTAATGATGCTAGTCACATATTTGTACATACCGAAGTAATCACATTATGAAGTCAGATCATACTTCTGCAAAGTAATATCTTCACTAAGTTCTTCACCCATTTTCACACAGAACAAAGAGCTTCAAAATGAACAGCAGAGCTTACCCTTTCTGATTATAACTACTCTCTGTGCCACAAAGCGTTGTCGAGTAATCCGGTTTTGAAATCACAGCAAATTTCTGCATTGTCTCCAACAGAGGGCTGACATTACATCCCACTTTGTATGAAACATAAACACAAAATAATGCATTTGCTTTTCATTGCAATGGTTCAAAAGTTGTGGTCAAAAGACGTGCGCGGGTCTTCATAAAATAACGCACATTCAAGACTTCACTGACTAAAATAATGACATTCCAGGGCACAGCTGTTGCATGGTTGTGTAGTTGTGTGAGTGACCTTATTGTTAAAGACATAAGCCTAGGTGATGTGTGTGCAAAGCATGTATTGCCTAGTTGATTGCCTTGGCTTGAAATCTTGTATATTGCATACTGAGTCTGTGTAAGACTTCAACATAACACTGGAGCACTAGGTAGGGGCCTGCCTGCCAACACTCCCATTTTTCCCGTGTTTCTCCCATATTTCAAGGCCATCTCCCAGCGCCCTCCCATTTTGTTGTTTCTCCCGGGAAACTCCCGTAATTTGCACGGCAAACTTTATTATGAATAATCGTCATAACCGGATCCATAATTTTTGTATGTTTGTTGCCAGATCGTCTATGAAACACAATCTACACACACAATCCACACACTACATACAATTATTTATTTACTTATTTATTTTACTATCCACAACCCACCCAACGAAAAAACCTCTCATTATTTTGAAACCTAAATGTTGCCAAGTATGGGTAGGGGGGGCCCCCGATTGCCACTGGGTATTTTGCACACTGAGGTAGATGTAAGGGCCAAATAAAAGAAAATTACACTTATTCAGATGAGCATTTTTTCCAGTGTAGTGTAATAACAGTGCAGTGTTTAGCATTGCTGTGTCTTTACCTATGATGTCAAAGAGCGTGAGCTTATGGTGGAGTAGGTGTGAATTTGAGGGGTAAAGATGTCAAATTCCCTCTGATACTCAAGTTATCTGCATTAATGCAAAGAAAATGTGACTTAAGCAGTGTTCAGGTCATTCAGGGATGGAAACACATTGCAGGTAAAAAAGGTGACAGCGGGGAGGGTATAGATTGTAATAAATTGTAAATAAATTTTAAGTTAATCGTACTTTTACAGCAAAAGGGGGATAATATAATCAATATCATCAAAAGTCAGTGAACAAAAATGGATTTGTAAATTTAGTGAAGTACCCCATTAATGTACCATGTAAGAAAATGTTGAGACTGCATGTAAAGGTGGCCCAATACTGATTTTTTCCCTATTGTGTGATCCAGTTTGGATGTTGTTAGTACAGTGTGAACAGCAAAAAACCCATGAAGTTGCATATTTTCAGGTATGATTTGGAGCACATTAATATGTGTAAATAAATCAAATATCTAGCCATGCAACCTCTGTGTGGATGCTCAAATCAGAATTGAGCACATTTAACGTGGCCAGAGTGATTTTTATGTCACTCTGCATGCAACAGATTACCATTGTTATTATAATTCTGTGTGACTAGATAGACATGACATCTTTTGTTGTTTTTTACATGCGCATGTGGGACATTTCAGGATAGGGCTCCATTCATACTGATATAAGATCTGCAACAATTTAAAAATGAACAGTCAGGAGAAGAAATTGCAGATCAGCAGCAATTCAGAATTTGGCACTGTAAATACATTAAATACAAGACTGTAAAATAATACACAGTATACATGAGCTTGATATAAGCACAGTGCTTTATAACTTATATGAATTTAGTTTAGCTGAATAAAAAAAACGACAACTTGTCATTTACACGGCATTAAATGACATTGGAAATTAAATGCTGACAAAACAGAAAAATGCAACTTAAATACATAAATCATTAGCGAAGTAGCTCATTAGCTAGTTATTTACACCAGTTTGAAGACAATTTCAACATTTAATGACTAGTTAGTCCCAGAAAATCTGCTCATCTACTCTAATTGCTAGACAGGTATCTACACAGCTATAAGTAGCTAATTTACTACTATACCAACAGTTTCTTGCTGTATGCAATGCAGTAGGCACCATTACATATAAAATAGGGCTTGAACAGAGTTATGCTCACACTCATTGGTCTGTGAGTGTTGTTAGCCTGGTCTGTTGCTCATTCAACTTGAATGGATATACTTCTATTCTGCTAGAAGTTGCTCTGGATAAGAGAATCTCCTAAATTAATGGAATGTAATGTAAAATGTCTTAAGAATTTCTGTCTTGCACCCTGTTGCAAAAATCAGAGAGCTCACTGTAGAGCTGCTGGAGGTAAATTTGGAATGATTCTCTTGATCTTTCTCATTGACATCGCTCCACTAGCTAACATTAACTCTGAGGAGCGGTGTCCAGTCACTCACCACTGTGTCAGAGCTGAGCAAAATGGAAGTTCTTTCATTCTTGCAATAAATATAAATGGATGATATAGCTGTCTTACAGTAGAGTAATGTTGCTGTAGATGATAACCAGGGATATGGGCAATGTTGGTTAGCTACCTCTACTGTGAAATGTTTTCTGTTGTATGGCAACCATTTACCATTTTTTGTCATTCTCAAGAACTGTGTTCTTTGATGGAGAGATGTCATATAGTGAATGTACTTATTAATTTTTTAATGAAACTGTATCCTTTTTGAATATGAAGGGATATTAGTTGCTCAAATGGATTGTTGTTACTGTGTGTGTATTTTGCCTCGGACTGATCCTTTCCACAGCCTGTGCGATTTGATAAAATAATAAATATCAGTACTGCTAATAATTCTGAATAATGAATATTATTTTTTAAAAAATGAGGTCCAAAAAAAAAAACAATTGAACTTCAGGATATTGTTATAAAAAAGCAAAAATTTGTGCTGCCAATTTCATACCACCTGATAACTGGCCCTTATTACTATTCTGATTTAATCAATAATTGTTAAAATTATTATAATGCAACTATCACTAGTAAAAGGACAATTACTCTCTTCAATTTTTATGTATCAATCATTGAGAGACCATTATCATCTGTATTCTTAACACTCTTCAGACAGAATGAGTCATGCCATCCACGTGTTTGTTTGGTTGGAATGCAGTTTTCACATAGACCTACAGGGGAGCTTTTACCTTATTGCAGCTTTTTAGCAAATTTTGCTAACTCCTTAGCTTTCTGACGCTTAAGGTTTTTCTTGAGGTTTTGAAGGTCAATGTGGACAATGTTGTTGAGGACTGTGGAAGCGCATAGGAGACCCCCCTGCAGGGCCCCAGGTATTCCAAACACGAACACATCCTGGCCTGGGAGACACACACACATACAAACACACAAACATGTTGTCACAAAACAGAGCTGTTGATATGACAATACTCAACAATTACATAGCAGATTTACACCAATTAATAAGTAATTATTAACTGTAGCTTGGTAACATACACAATGTCTGTCATCGATGCCATCCTTTAAATAAATATTTTGTCACTTGCCATCAGTTTCAATTCATGTAAATGGTCTTTAATGCATCTTCCACTGTTTCAGTTTTGACACTATGCAATCAATGAACTGCTAATGCACTGCAAAGCTATTGAGCCATTGATTGCTATTTGATTCACTAAACTGTGAATGAACTGTGGGAAGGGATTTTGTAAATTTGAAAAGTTCAGTTGCTCATGTATTGTAATCTGTCACAATTAACATAGTACAATAGTCCATTTGGTAGTGTCCCTGTCAGGGCAACCATGAGCTTATAATTTTTTCTTTTTATGTGGTATCTGCTTTTTGATATAAAACAGCAAATGTGCACAAGGTTTTGTACCACAGAGTAAGACCACCAAGACCAATGCCTCCTACCTGTGATAAAGAGGTTCTTGACTGGTGTGGAGCACCTGTTCCTGGCTATTGCTTCTGGCTTGAATTTAGTTAGATTATGCTCCGAATACATGTCCCCTCCATCATGTTGGAGAGGTACAACTGCATCCATGAATGCCACCTGGGAGTAGGGCAAACAAATATTAGTTTTTAGAGTAACAATGAGTTCCTGAAAAAAGTTATCTGTGCAGAATTCCCAGATCATCTTTTAACCCATAGACGTCTCTCTCTAAATTTTTAGAAAAAGTTTGTCCATTTGCTGTACCTTGTCCCTGATCTTGGGGAAGTGCATGCAGGCCCAGTCAAAGAGCTTGTTAGCGATGCTCATCTTGTAATTGTAATACTCGCCCCCCCTCTCCTCCACGCTGCTGTCCTTCCACTCATCGAACCACTCGTAGTTCACCATAGTCTGCAGAATCATGGATGACTTCCCTAAGGAGAAAAAAACACCATGGCATGACACCAGCTGCTCGCATACTTTTACCATGGCCACTTCCATTGCCTCATAATTTCTACTGTCAGATGGAGCCCTAATGCAACCACATTGACTCGTATAGTACAATCATCTTCACAGTAAAAATCTGTGGCTATGCAGTCCTACAAATAACAGACAATTATTTTAAGAAAAGTTGGAAAGTTGGAAAGCATCAGGAATATTACATTTGTTGTGGAAAGCCCCATATTGTTACTATTGTTACTGACACTTCAGTAGTATTGTGCTTTTGAAAACCCTGTGTAGATACCTGGGAAACGGACTTTGGCTGTGGGCTCTTTGGTGGAGGGGAACATGATTGACATCATGGGTATGTTCTCAGCAACCTCTTCTTTGCTCAGACTGAAAAAGTTGTCCATCCTGCAGACACAGACGTATTCCCAATAAGCCTGAATCAGGAGTTTCCAAGCTCTTAAACAGAGGTTTCTGACTGGAATCCAGTCATAGAACAGAGTTTTGGATAATGCTTCATTCCAAGTGGAAAAACATAATTACATTTGCAGGCTGTGTACAATAATTTTCTCAGTGTGGTTAAATATTTGACCATATCTCAATACTAACATGCTGTCCATGTCATTGTTTTTGAAGAGCCAGTAATTGATTGGCACAATTTCCAACTCTTCCTCAGTTGCATCAAAGCCCACGAGGACGAAGAAGGATCCTCTGCCATGCTTCAACATACCAAGGCGATCTTGAATTTCTGTGGGGAGAAATAAGTTTGCCTCACCAAAATGCCATAGCATTACACCTTACCTAGTAGCAATATTCCAAAAATATATCATATTCCAGAAGAGAATTCAGAATTTCTCAAGGGTCCCAGGAATTTTTATTATTTTATACAAATATGAACAATGGTGTAACTTGTCTTCTGTGTGATTATCCTGTTTGACCATAATGTCCTCTGGGTGTCCTGTTAGTAGTATTTTTGTCTGAAAAAAATGGCAAAATCACTGGAGCTCACCTGGTTTGGCCTGGACCTCAGGTGGCAGGAGCTTCTGAAAGGTTGTAAATAATCCAGTGTTGGAGATGACCACTGGGGCCAGCACCTCCACCTCCTCCTGGCCTTTCTTCACTGTAACACCTGCCAATGATAAGGTATGGGATAAGAGGTCATAGACTGAGACTCCATTCCATGAAGTATTCCACCCAAGTCCCCCAGTTGAAGTCTTTGAGGAAGATTATGTGATGAGTCTCTTATGTCGTAGCTTCTAGTTCAGTTGTGGGAGAGGACCATGCTTGTCTCCATAGCCTATACTATTGTGATTGAATAATTGACTGTCTGACTAACCGTATGCTGCCCCCTTTTTGTTCACCAGAATTTGAGTGACGGGTGCCCTGACCAGCACGTTGCCCCCTGGTTTCTGGATGACGGGGATGATGTGGAATGGGATTTCACTAGCCCCTCCTCGGAGGTAATAAGCCCCACGTTTGTAATGATGCAACAGCAAGGCATTAACGAAGGTGCTGGAGTCTCTAGGGGGCACACCTAAAAGGAAATTGATGGGGTCAAGATTATTAAAATTATACAAAATCCTTTGAACATATATCATGCTCTACAGGTTCATCTAAAGGTAGAAGTCTGCCTCACAACACCTGGGCAGGGTTCCCAACTCACCATAGAAGATGTAGGAGAAAATGACATGAAGGTCCTTGTTGCTGGTCAAAGTACTGACCACTTCTGTAACACTGGAGCAAGACAACTTGAAGATTGAGGAGAAGCGCTGGGCAATGTGGTGCTTAAGCAGGAACAGAGCCAGCCAGAGAGGGATCAGTTTCAGAGTAACCAAGTGCCAGGTCTTCTTTGCTGTGATCTGTCAGAAGGGAAAAGAATGTTGTGATAGGTCTTCTGTCCACTGCGTCCAAACCATTTTACTCCATCGAGTTGAAGCCAGCAAATGGTCAAATTTACCATAAAATAGAGGTCACTATTGCCAAACTTCACCAAAGTTGCTGCAGATGTCAGTCCACCAACACTACTACTGATGACAATGGCATCAAGGTCCTTTGGCATATTGTCAGCACTGAATGCTGAATGACGTGTTAATGGCAAAGACGTCATTGTTCCCTTGTTTCTCATGATAAAATATCTCTTACCAACATGTTCAACGTTACATCACAAACGTTGAACAAGGGCTGTTTATACATATGGCTGTCATCAGATCAGTGTATTGTCAGTTACTCAATGAGGTGTAGTAAGCAAAGATAAATGGTTTTGAGGTGATAAGGTGTATTTATTATGACATTTAGTACTAGCTGTTCTTTAAAATTGCTTAACATAGAAACTGCATCGTATGCGTTTTCAAACAGGAGACACTACTTTTATTTCAGCAAGATGTAAAGGACTTAATGATAATCTTGTGAATCTTTGGCATAAGTCATGATGGATTTTTGTACATATCACTTTGGGAAAAATCTGATAAAGTGCACAGTAGTACCTTCATGACTTCAAAGAAGACGTCAATGGCTTCTGTGTCGTTGGGGAACTGCTTTTTTAGGTGCTCTGCCATCTCGGTTTTGCCAGTGTAGATGTGATAATCCCGCCGGTCATCATCTTCACCAATAATAATGGTGTCTATGTGGTGCTCCAGCTCCACAAGCTCAATTTGCCCCTCTGTGATCTGATCCAATGCCACACGGAGGAGACTGTTCTCATGGAGCTGACCAATGTTGTAGAGTCCTACAGAACACAAGGTCCAAATCAGCCAATCCGTACCCAAAGTCATGGTGAATGCCTGTGCTATTCTGTAGTCTGTTCACTGTATCTGAGTTCTTTGAAATATATGACTCAATTCATTTTAAATGGTAAAATGTTCTGAACCCTCCAAAATTACAAAATTAGCTGTATTCCCTATGTTTTGAAAATTCAGACGTATTATTGAATTATTATTATTATTATTATTATTATTATTATTATTATCTGACAGTAGTAAAATACCCTCTACCCTGTATGCTTTGCTGAAGTGATTTTTAGCATGATATAATAATACCAAAGTAGATGTATTATAATGATGTCTAGTAAAATTTCATATTCAAAGAGTACTCTGGTGTCCCTTTACCATAATTTTGCAATGCAACATGACAGTTTTGAATACCACAGTTATGCAAACAAGAGAACATTTTGACACTGATGCTTGAAAATTGATAGGTTATTTAGATGATTCACGTCTTATGCATATGTCCTAAGTAATATGTGTGATGATAATGTGATAATCCTTCCATCATCTCTATTAATTACCAGAATCATGGGAGATTGGACAAATTCAACTGAATTCTTTGCCTCACGAAAATGAATATTTGCCCACAGGATCCTCACCCACTGCTCATATAAGGATATAAAGACATCTTACCAACGTCAAACTCAAATCCTTTCTCAGGGTAGGTGTGGCACAATCCCCCAGCCTGGTCTTGCTGCTCCAGGACCAGGACTCGCTTTCCCAACTTCGCCAAAGTCGCTGCAGCTGTCAGTCCACCAATGCCACTGCCGATGACAATGGCATCGAGGTCCTTTGGCACTTTGTCGGCACTGAACCCTGAGTGACATGTAAACAGTAAAGACATCCTCATTTCCTTGTTTCTCATGACAAACATCTTTTATTGCCATATTTCTATTTACTTTAATTTTTTTTTTTAAATGTACCATTTTCTCACCTTACATCACAAACATATATAAAGTTCCAAATTACTGATTTACCAGTTTGTTGAACGTAAAAACAATGTTCATTTCAAAGTTCTCAAAATGTCTGCTCTTATCTGTTTTATGCTTTATTTATTCACAATTTGTATTAGTTGTACGGAATATGGAACATTATCATTCTGTACTTCAACAGAAAATGCAGCACGACTCCACAGTACAACACAGAAAGCCATTGCCGTGCAGGCAAAACTCTTTTAGCAGGACTTAACAGCTTGCGAAATAGAGATACTGAAGATGTTTAAAGCATCTAGCCAGCTAAATATATAAATATATATAAATATATGATTTTATGTTTTTAAACAAAAAAGGTCTGATTAAACCAAGTTTCTGGTGCAAAGTTTTTTTCACATGAACTAGCTTGCAGCAGCAATGTTAAATTTGCTTGCAAAAAATTATTCCTCTCAGTAGCTGTCACATTGTGCTACTAGGTATCTAGTTTATAGTTTAATTGCTCTGGTAAAATATCATTATCCTTTTCACATAGATTATCTGATTCTCCAGCTTCCAAATCATGTTAAGCAAGTTGGCTACTGGTATGGTAACTGGCAACTTGGCAGGCACCTAATTTAGTAAATTGGCTGGCTTACAGCAACATCAGTGAAGCATTCTTAAACTTAGCTAATGTGGCAGAATGCATCTTATTTTAATTATGAAGGCTTTCAAACAGGAAAACCTGGGATTTTAAATAGGCATATATATTATTTCGTGGAAACACCTTATTTCTTTAAATAAATGCAGTTTCTTATTTGTCAGTCTTTTGAAACAAGTTAGGCTTCTTTTGACGGGGCTTGCTGTGGTGAAACAACACACTAGAGTTTTTGCAAACCTTTCAAGTACAAAGTGTAGACTAACATGGGAAAAATTCTACCAAGCAGGCAGCACTTGTAATCAGTGAGTCAAAAATCAAAAGGTAAAAAATTACCATTAATCAAACATTTCATCCTCAAGTAATAATGATTACAACAATGATTACATCAAAGACATGTATGTTAGCATTAATACTCCTGTCAGTGCCCTTGACCAAGGCACTGGCAAAGAACTGGAGTTGGTCCCTGGGCGCACCCTGCACTGTGGCTGCCCACTGCTCTTAGCGCCTGGTGTGTGTGTGCCCCTGGAGGGCTCCTGGTGTGTGTGTGCTCACTGCTCACTGTGTGTAGGATGGGTCAAATGCAGAGGATGAATTTCCCCATGGGGATTAATAAAGCAGCGTTTCCCTATCCTGCTCCTGGAGGCACACTGTCCTGCATATCTTCTATCTATCCTTGTTCTACCTACCTGACTGAACTCATCGGTGGCACTTTTGATTAACTGAGCACACCTGATTTAATCAAGCAGCAACTAGGTATAGGATTGGGAAACACTGTAATAAAGTATATGATTATTACTGATCAATTTATTTATTATAACAATAATGATTGCTCTACTAATTGATAAGCAACAATGTCTGTCATTTATATCCTGAATATGTAGGCACTGAATGTAAATCCCCCAAGCACTGATTGAATCAGTACACAGTATACATGTTCAGTACCAACAATTTGTTCATTCATCAAGTTATTTCATCTATGAAATAGAGTCTGCACGTTATTCCTATTCTCCTGTATAATTTTATTTGCACATAGACTGAGTCCAGACAACATCTCTGTCCCTGGGGATCTTCATTAAGTAATAAAAAACTCCCTGAACTGAACATCCTGCAGTTGCGCGGTCACTTCTTCCTGTCACAAAGTCCTAGTGTAAGTTACTGTTTAGGAAGGCATTTTATTATATATTTCCCCCAAGTTTAAGAATTTGCCAATAATTCATTACTGCACTTATAATTTATAATGTATCTATAGAATAATGAATAATATGAATATGATTTATTATTACTTATGTAATGATTTGTTTTTACTTATAATTAATTATTTATAATTACTTATCGTTAAATATTTATTTATTTAATTTTTCAACATACAAGTACCACAGTGCACCAAAGCGCAACCTAGGCCATAGGGCTCAGTCCAGTGGCATTGTTAGGTTTGATCATTCAGGCCTATAGCCCCAAACTTTTAAGGCTAGCCCTGAATATTTTCGCCCTGAAAAAGGAGGTGTTTGCATGTGTAACAGAGCGGAACTTGACTTGCAGCGTCCGAAGGTGTGATAATATTTATTTATTATAAAAGTAGAGTAGTAGTAGTATTATAACCTCCCCAACCTACCGATGCCAATCTCCCTTCAAAAAAAAGGCCCAGGCCCCACTTGACTTGGCCCCAGATCGTTTCAATAGCTAGAAACGCCCCTGGCTCAGTCTACACTTCAAACAATCCATGTCGCTCCTGCACAAAAATTTATTTTAAATCAAGCCAATCAAGTTCCTACATGACTAATCTAACACTTGTTGGTTCAGTCATCACAATAGCAACACCCCAGCACTGATTGGGTTTCATGAAAGCTTGTCTCCTTACCTTGTTTGAGCACTTTGTCCCTCAGCTCCTGGTTGGTCACACGTGGCCCTGGTGGCCTCACCGATTTCAGGGAGAAAGGACTGCGCTTGCCAAAGAGGAGCCTGTATGTCCCGCAGGTTAAAACCAGCAGCCCAGCCAAAATCAGTAACCACATTATGAAGACTGTACAGTACAGCTCAACAATGGAATTTCAGCCTTCAGTCAGCAAGAATGGGGACTTGCTCATAAAGACTCCTGTAGGAGATCTGAGAGAGGTAGGGATCACAAGGGGCTCTTTTATAATGTGCAGTGATGTGCAGGGCCAGGGAGGTTGGGGGGTGATGTGGTAACAGAAATTGACTTCTTTATGGGGGTAATGAAGATAAGAAGCCAAAAGATATTCAAGCAGCACTGAATAACATAGTTCATAGACTGTGCTTAGTTACTCGATCTGTGTTCTCACCTTCAGCTTAGTAAGTTGTATACATTGTATAACCCTATTGGACTCACAGCACACAGTAGTGATGGGCATATTGATTTATTTTACTGAGCACACACAATACATAAGGATCCCATGGCTTCAATGAACTTTGCTCCACTCCAAAAATGGTTCCATACTTCATATATGACACTGCATGGTGATTCATTATAAAATGCATCACATTAAAATACTCACACCTGACCATATCATTACATTGTGCAAAGCCTCTACATCTGTCCCATTTTCAAGGCAGTCTTTTTGGAATTACATGGGAGACATTGTCACCTAATGAGTTAATGATGAATTGCCATGGAATGTCATATTAGGAATCTGCCCCCCCCCCAAGGAATTACTCAGTTTCATTGTCAAAGGGACTGTACATACCATGAATGGCTTATGAAGGTCATCATTCTTGTTTTCAATGTTTTGCATTGTAAAAAAAGTTGTAAATAGACTAATTCTCATGTTTAGGGAAGCATAAGTCTTATCCATAAATCCCTCCCACAGTCAGCGAATTGGCTCCCAGAATATTTAATTGCAAATACATGTGGGACCTAGAGTGGAGCAGAGTTCATTTAAACCAGTGGTTCTTAACCTTTTTTGGATCAGAGACCCCCTTTGAGAATCTGATGAAAACACATACACAGAAAATTTTTTGAAGTTTATTTTACTGCATTGTTGAACAGAGGTCTTGACTTACTGTGGTCACGAGTGGACTTTTCACAAAAAGTCATGGGGTTCCCTTGGTGTCATGGCAAAATTCTCAGTCTGCCCATTTGATCATAATGACAGTTTTTATTGCACAATTAAATCCCTCTCTCTCAATTTTGACAGATGTCTGAGGAGCACACCTGTTTACAGAATGATCTGGTGCAAAGTGATAGCAATGCATCAACCAGGAGGGTGGAACACATCGGTGGTGCCTGAGGTGATTCACCCCTCCCATACTGCAGATCCATGAAAAAGTTGCCTTACAAATGTAACCTGTTATTATTTGTAGCAGAAGTAGTAGTCAAAGTATAAGCATTGATTCCATAATACTGTAAAAGAAATGTTTTAATTCATCAGTCAAAGTTAAAGACAAAAGTCTTTTACATTGGATTGAATGTGGGCTTTAGATAATATGTCCAACGGTGAGGGATTCTTCTACTGACAAAAATCAGTATCACTGTGCCAACTTTGGTATTCCATTTGGTATTTATACATTTGCTATCAACAGTAAGGAATGTATTATGTACTGTACATACTCAATGGCTGATTACAGCATTGCAGATTTTGGAATTATCCTATGAGGATGTTATTTTATGAGGTGACCCTTTGGCCTAAGCTCATGCATTCAGACTCAATGCAGTCATGTGAATGAAACAGATTTATGCTCAATTTTTGTCAGTCACACCAAACCAAACTAAGCACTTTAATAATCTAGCCTCACCAGTTCACACCGCAAACATTCTAAATTCCTCTATAGTTTATACAAATCCAGATGGAATTGTACTTATTAAACTGGGGCTGAGGGTTGTAATTCCACTGATATTGCTATTGTTCCTCTGAGAGATTAACTTTACCGTGAAGTCTTTATCTCAATCCCGACAGGATATATTCAGCTGTATTGTGGATGTGTGGGATGTACAACTGTAATCACTGCAATTTCAGGGGATCATTGCATTACATTACATCATTTAGCAGACGCTCTTACCCAGAGCGACTTCCAAATAAGTACATCACTATGCTAAGAGTAGTTATCAAGAAGTCTTACAAGAGTTTTTTATATAGAAAATAGGGATAGATAGGATAGCTAGAGATAGATAGAAAGGAAAGTAGACTAGAGATAGAGCTTGAAAAATTGGGCAGAGCCATTTGGTTTCTTTGGCAACTAAAACAAAGAATGGTTTTGAATATACAGGGATTTTTGCAATACCAAATATAAGATAAGATACGAGAATCAAAAGCACAGAAACTTGATTTTGACTAGAGTAAATTTGAGAAATTTGACTAGAGTAGCTTGAAAAAGACAGGAATTTAGGGAGTGATGTAATCTTGACTGAATTGATTCTCTCAACCAAAGACAAGGGTGTGGCCAACCACTGTGACAAATCTTGCTCAATTTTATCCAACAACTTGGAGAAATTCTATTTAAGGATTTCAGTGAATGTTTTAGTAACTGACACCTCAAGGTATGTGAAATTATCTTTAACTATTCTAAAAGGTACATTGGGGAGTTGAAGGTATTGTGTGGGACCATTAATTTTATTCACTTTTATGCAGATTCAGTTTGTAACCAGATAATATACTAAAATCTTCAAGGTTACAAATGTGACAAGTGACGTGTCAGAACTGGACATATAGAGTAGGAGGACATCAACATAAAGTGATATTTTAGGTTCAATGTCTCCATGAGGTACACCTGGCAGATACTCATAAAATGGTCAAGTGATGGTACTCAGAGGGTCAATAGCAGGTGCAAAGATAAACTGATATATTTGTGTTCATTTTGCACTTTGCATTATGTTCATCTGGTTTTTTTTTCTCCAAAATACTGAGAATGATTGTCCTCCCTATTCTCCCTTGAGAAAATGCCACTGATGGAAATTCATATCTGGTAAGTCTAGGTCAAATCAAAAATGATCTCATAAGTGAAAATGTATTTTGTATTTATAAACAACTTTGGGATGGGTTAGCCACCATAGTTTACACAATAATTAATATAACTTGGTGAAAAGGTCTTGATTCACTTTCAGACTTAATCATAACATTACCTGCTATCAGTTTCCTTTCCATGTGCTTTTTATCAACCTTTTATCACATTTCATTCTGAGAGTGGATTATCAACCAAGTTAAAAGGTGTGAATAGTATCATCATCAGCAAGTGCAATTTAGATAAGAGGGTATTATGCAAACGCATAGTTAAACATGGTCAGCAGATAAAGTATATATAATTTTTTACACATTTTCAGTACATACAGTGCCCTCCGTGTTTATTTATACTGCTGACTAAATAACAAGAGCATGCTTTAAAAGAAGGAATGTACATATTGTATTTTTATGCTTAATAAAAATAAGCATGTTTTGGCAAGAGAGAGTTCAAAGAAGAGCCTAATGCGGTCATACCTACAAACAGATCTACACCAACACTATGGTTATTGGACGTTCAATGGAAGCTATAGAGAGGCATGAGAAGGTTTCATGCTTCCTTGTGGTATAAAAGGAGGAAACACAGAGAAAAGACTCATCAGTAACATGTATTATCATGGTAAAAGTCAGAGCACTGAGGGTTGATGTGGCAAGACAGAGCAAAGTTGAGAGGAGTCACAAAACAGGATGACTCACAAAGTTAAATGGCCACTAGCCTCCACAAGATGGGTATTTACTGCTCTTACTCAATTTTTAAATGATAGAAATTGTGTCACAACAGTAACCGGTAGACATTAACATTGTCACAGTTACTAGAGGCATGATAGGTGAGGCCGTTCCCAAGCTATCGTTCAGACGACTCTAGGGGAATACCACCTCTACAGCGCTGTGCTCCCCGACTGAGCATATATGTGACATGTTTACCCAGTCTTCTGCATCATTTTCAAAATTTTATTTTATATATAAAAAACATAAATATATTTGTATATATAACCCTCAGCCATCGCCTCAACTACACCATGCTACTGAGGTACAAGTAATTGGTATCTCAATGGTTGATAAAGGGGCTTCCGATAAGGACTTGCCAATGCAATGCCAGACACAAAACACATGTTCCAAGTGACATTATTTAAGTGTTGTTGGAACACTGGAACAAAGTTCCATGTTCCAGTTGTTCTGGTTTAACATAGAGAACAGGTTGTTGTTAACTTGCAGCTTATTTGTAATATCTACCCATATCAGTTACCACAAAGCCAAAATAGTCATTAAGATTTTTTTTTGTCTACCTCTGGAGTGAGCAGCCCAAAGGTCATACACAGGACTCTTGGGCATAAAACATGTACTCATGAGAATATGTGAGAACAAGATATGAGAATGTGTACTTTGGATATCACAGTTCAGCTTTGAAGAGACCACCACTGTTGATAACAACAGTAAGCTCAGATATCATAACTGTATCTTCAAGGACAAGTGGGACATTAAGTTGCATTAGAATGCAAATTCAGTTTGCTAATCACACATTTTTGATTCTTTGTTAACCTTCCTCTTTGATTTTCGACCAAAGTAAACCAAACCATCTGAAAGATTCATTTTTTCCTTTTACATACATAGAGAGAGCAATTTAAAAATGTGCTCAACAACATTCAGTAATGAACTCATTTAAACAGCATAAACAATAATGACGTGTTTTCAACACTTATGAGACGACACTGAAATTTTCTTTTTTGGATCAGATTCCATGCAGAATCCCAGACTTTTAAACCATGTGCATAGGCCCATCATGTACACAGAGCTCAATATGAGCAGAAGGGCGAGCATGAACAGAACTTCAATTCAGTTGTTATGAATTTCCATACAGTCAAGTTATAAAGGTTGCTTGGTGTAGGTATAGCAGTGCTCTATATTTGCAATATTTTTGGCTTGGTGTCCAACAAAGGGATTGCGCCTGGCCACGGGCCAAGTTTGTTGATGCTCAAAAGGGTCCCCAGCATTCCCTGCATTGATACAACCTAACTTTTCCTCACCAGACAGATTGCCTTTAATAATAGTATGGCATTCAGCACATAAGCACATCAGCATAAGTACATCAGCACATCAGCATAAGTATTTGTAAAAGAACTGGATGGTTCAATCTTTGATGGCAAGATAATTTTATGAAATAATAAGGGTGATAAGGGAGAGGAGTTGAAAATGTCAAACATCTATTAATTAAAACGAGACAACAAGAGTTGTCAATTAGGCTAGCTTTTCCAGCTGTGAATGTGTGTGGTTTTGGTTGGAGGTAGAACTGAATACCCAAATGAGTCTAGGAAGGAATGTCATCGTGGGACAAGGAATGGAACAAGCTGTTAATGGTGTCTGTGTGAAGGAGCAGTCCTTCACCCCACCCCAATGGATTGGATGTTGAATGTTGATTGCTTGGTTGTTGGATTGGTTGTTCGGATGTCCAGCTGTGTGAATTGAGGATCATCGTGTTGTCCATTTTCCATCTTGTGGAGTGAACTCTTTGGTCAATATTCTACAGCTGGAACAGGTTTCATGTTTATGTTAGGTGATTAGTTAATAATTGTTTAATTGTTTTGTTAATGGTCTTGTCTGTCTGCAAACTAGTTAACTGGTCACACCTGCCCTAATTAGGCTTATTAAATACAGGTGTGTGGCCACAGGGGGGGAGGGGGGTTCAGACTTTTGGAAGTCACTTTGTGTGCTTGTGGCTGTAGACCAGTTCTCCTGTGTTTGTGAGTGTTTTTTTTTATTTATTTTAATAAATTACTGTTTTTAGTAAGTTTTCCTCCTTCTGTTAATTTATGTGTAGAGCATCGGCCAGCTTTGTCAGTCTGTGATGGCAGTGTTGTCTGAGACTCTGAGATAATAACAGCATCTTCACTAATCAGAGTCATGTGGACTGTGTCGCGATTTAAAAATGGCACAGACAGGTTTAGTGTGGGCCCCTCTATGCATGGAGGTGGTGGCATTGCCTGGTGTGGCAGCCTCTTCAGTCAAAATAATCACATGTAATGTTCTGTATTTACAGTATATGCCCCATCAGGGCAATAGGGGGCATAGAGTTAAACTGTGGGAGTGTTGGAAAAAAGTAAGGGTAGAGCAGACAATATTTCATGGGTTGCAGTTACTTCTGGTGAGCAATATCAGAAAACATGTTTGATATTATGAATGCCATTGTGATTTCAGAAAATATCACAGATACTTGTGTCCCACTTGTGAACAGAATAGGTAGGCCACATGAATATAGAAAGAGGTTCTCGATGATGAGGTGGAGTTTTGTGTGGCTGGGAGGAGGTTTATTGATGTGGACATGAGTGGTTGGTAGGATGAGTCTTATGTATTCTAATAAACTGCAGGTCAAACACAGGAGACTGCTTGTAGTCCTAATAGACAAATGTGATTCTATACAGTTAGTTATGTGATAATAGCCTAGCTCTAACAAGGTTCCCTCTTGCAATCCAGCCAGATGGTAAAGACACCAAGCCCTACAGCTGTCAGGGGAAGGGCTGAGGCGACAGGGGGAGCAGAAACACAGGAGGTATTTCGGCTCCCAAATCAGCACAGTATGGTCACCTGATGTATTACCTACAATGAACATGAAATGTCCTCACAGCATCACTGCAAGTTATGTACAAAATGGAGCAGAGGTTTGTGTTCTACCGCAGTCACCTGATACTGTAGTCCAAACTTCCACATGATCAGTAGGAATGAGGAAAGCAGGGCTAAATGCATCACTCCAGTGCTTAAGTAATTTAATATAAAAAGTAATAACTTTGGTATAGGAATATTATATTGTTCACTGCAACACCACTATTAATGTAGTTTTATTCCTCAATCTGTTAGGTGGAGCAATGTGAAATATCAGCTGGCATTTATTCAGAATAAAAAATACAGGCTGGATATGGGGGTTATCTAAGAAATGTTTAAAACACACTTATTACAGTCTCTTGCAATTCATTTTTAAATAGAATATAATGGAAAACAACATGAAGATGTTAGAATGAATAACATAACATCATGTTCTTTGGTGTTTTTCAGTTCCCTTTTTATTCATGTTTGTCTAGCAGTTGTTTAGAAGTTGAGGTCTTAAAATGTAAAGCCTTTCTCAGACCAGTATTAATCAAGGAGTGGCTTTTATTTTTCCTTTATTTGGCCGCTTAGCAGCCCCTTAGGTACCCCTACCTAATAGCAAGTTGGTTCCCCTTTTTCCTTGAGGACAGCCTGAATTCGTCGGGGTATGGTCTCAACAAGGTGTCAAAAGTGCAGCACAGGGATGATGGTCCATGTGCTTCTCATAGTTTTTGCAAATTGACAGCTGGTGACTGAAGTGAGCTGTAATGCCATTTACAGTAAACATTTACAAACATTTACTCTAATGTCCCTGGAACCATTCCTGGACATTCCTAGCCTTGTGGCACAGAGCATTGTCCTTCTAAAAATGTTCATTTGCATATGGATATGTTGCTGCTATCAAGGGTTGTACTTGATCAGCAGTGATGTTCAGATATCCTGTGGGACTCATTGCTCTACTCATACAGTATAAATGGACCAAATGTATGCTACAAAACACATCCTACACCATTACACTGTGATCAATAGCCTTCATTATTGCCACCCAGTAGGATGGATCCATGGATGCATGTCGTTTTTGCCATATCCTGGTCCACCCATCAGTGTGAAATGGCAGAAACCAGGATTCATCAAACCAAGCAATATTTTCCCAATCCTCCATTGTCTAGTGTTTGTGTTCCTTAGCCCACAGCAACCACATCTTCTTGTTTTACTGCTGACAGGAGTGGACCTCAGTTAAGTCATTAACTGCCATACCCCATTTGTGACAAGGTATGACAAGTTATGCATTCTAATATGCCTCTTTCGACACCACTCAGTTGTACTCAGCTGTTAGTCGACTGACTGTAGCCCGTCTGTTATTCTGCACAAGTTGTGTCAGCCTCCATCAGCTTCTTTCATCAATGTTCTATTTCTGACCAAAAGCTGGATGGTTTTTGAGTAGTGGATCATTCTTGATATACCCATGATGTCACGTGTGACAAACCCCAGTGGTGCTGTTGTTTCCAATATGCTCATGCCACCATGTCTAGCGTCTACTAACACGCTGTATTCAAAGACACTTAAATCTTTTGTCTTGCCCATTCTGATTCTGATTTGCAAACACACACCTGCCTACCTGCTTTAAATACCATACTCTGAACACATGATGCTGTCAGTGATTGAGCTGTCTATTTCATGATAAGGACAATTAATAAAATGGCCACTCAGTGTGTAGTCAACATAAAATGGAAAAGGATATTTTTGATCACAAAGGATTTTAACAACATCTTAATGGAGTTATCAGGAGGCTTTTCTCTTGAGGAAAGTATTTTCAGTAAACACTTAAGGAGTCTCCATCCTGAGAATCCAACCAAAAGCTTTATTCTTAAGAGGGTCACAAGGTCACAGTCAGTTCTGTGTCTTTAATGCCCTTCTGTGTTTGTTGGTTCTTTGTGAATATATCAAGTGTTTTTTGATACCTCAGAAACACTGTGGTGTTGCAGTTTTGGTTCGGCTGTCAGAGGATCACTTTCACCAGGTGAAGTTTGTGCATCTGTAAGCTTTCAGTATACCTATGTTCCAATTTATTGCTTTTATTGAGCAAACATGGCTTCTCCTAACTGTGGGTGTGAGTCATTATGAGAGAGCTGAAAATGTGTTGAATACACTGCAACCAATGTAGACAATGGCTAAAAATCACAGTTTACTCTGTAATGTTGGTTTGCAGTGACCTGAATCTGTTACAATCATGTTTTAGGTGGGAATTCAACAAATGTAATTTCACAACACAAGAAAAAGAGTTCACAGCTTTGCATAGTTATACTAATACATAGCAATACTAACACAGTCCTAGGGGAAATTGCTGAAGCTGTCAATCTGAACTTGCTCAATACAGACAGGGTTGCTGGGTCTCCACTCCTGAACCAGGGGTAGCCAATGTGTAATATGCTCCATGGCAATTACACAGGACCCAAATTATTAACAAGATTAAATTCTGCCATTGTCGCTTCTGAGTCCTGTGGTCTTTGACTCCGAGGATTACATAGGATGGGTCTGGATCTTGACCCCATGCTTACTCAATGTCCTGCTGAATTGAGCAAACACTGCTTCTCATAACCGCAGGAGTTGATGATTTAGAGAGAGCTTAAAATCTGCTGAACACTATCCAACGAGCACCAGGGCCAGGGTCAGGGCCAGTCCAGACACCATTGTCAAGTAGAGGAAAATGCTTATCTAGCAAGGTGGCCAAGGCTTGACTCATGCTTAAGTATAAAATCTACCTTTTTATCTTATATATAAATCTTCTATATAGAATATAATCTGAATAGAATATAATCATCTATTTAGGGTCTTCAGTTTTACTCCACCACATGGGCCATGGAGATTTAAACCTGTATTTCAATCTTTATCCTCCAACTGTCACAGCAGGTGCTCAGTTATCATTAGTGTTTGAACAATGGGCACAGTCTCATGACTAATTATACAAGTGGTGGTTAAAGGTGACTTTCTAAAAAAAAAAAAAAAAACAATCATTTGGCAAACAGAGAGGAGGAAACAAAAGGAGTTGTGGAAGGAATGTCGAAAACATCAACAACAAAAGGCATAACTTATAAAAGCATAACAAGAGAGCAGTATCCACTAGTTGCCCACAGACAGATTTAATTTACTGTGCACAACTTGCAAGTTATCAGTAAATCACATACACAAAACACAAAAATAGAGCAGCATTTAAAATCCCCAAAACACACAATACTAATGTCTGAGAGAAGCGTGGCATTTGGGGGATAATCTGTCAGCAAATTCTGGTTAAAAAAAGCCTTGAGTGGTGCATGGATATCATTAATGAGTTGACACATGCATTCCAAAGTGCAAATACTCCTCTTCAAACAGTGGACAATCTTAAACTGCATGCATTTTTGAACAAGCATGTAATAAACAGCCGGACACTTTCATCAGCCAGTCAATGTCAATGGACAAGTGACTTCCATAAAACAAATCAGACGTCATAATCCAAACATCTGAGAATGTATCTATACATTCAATTCAACAGATAGGAAAGCCCATTATGTGTTACATATTTTATTTGTTCTGCAAGGGAAATCCATCTCTAACAAAGTGAAAGTCATGTTTCATGACAGTCTATAATATTCCTTAGTTACAGATGGCATCAATAAATGCTTAGATTTCACAGTTCATTTCAATAATGTGACTGCATTTGTGTCTAACAATGTGACCTATATGTTAAAGGCATATAACGGCATCCTGATTGCCAAACTCAGTGCAAGCAGTAAATGAGCAAGTAATTTCCCTGAAGTTCACAAACTGGTTGCTACTGTCAAAAACTAATTTGAAATACTGTCCAAGCAGGAAAATGCACTACAAGGAACATCTAAGGAACACAGCTACAGAGAAGCTTTCCTCTATCCCAGTAAAACTACCATCAGAACCTAAAACTAGATGGGGCACTTGGTGTTCTGCTGCAAAGTTCCATTCAAACTACATTCTTTTTTCATTAGTCTCATAGACTTGTGGACATGGAGGTGCAGGGCCGGCCCAAGCCTTTATGGGGCCCTAAGCAGAATTTGATTCGGGGGGCCCCCCACCACCTTGTCACCACCAAAACTATTGCATAACATAACATAATATAATATTGCGTTTTTGAATGATTATCATTGACATAATATATCACAAAAAAAAAAAACATTTCAAGCTCTCTTGTGGGACATTTCAAGAGCTCTTGGGGGCCCTAAGCAGGCGCTGAGTTCGCTTATGCGCCGGGTCGGCCCTGTGGAGGTGACTGTAATACCAAACACCGTGGTTTAGACAGAGCTTACAGACACTGTTGAAAGACATTGTTGAAGAACAAAGGAGAGCCACCTCTGATTAATTTCAGTACATGGAGAGAGACTGTTTGATTTGATATGGTGTTTTGAATGTCATGATGTGAAAATCCATGAAACGTACTACAAAACTGAACGGCTGAGAAATGAATATTGAACACCAGCCCAGTAACTGCCAATCTGTTAAAACATTTGACGAAGTTGTGCAAAAACTCACAGAGTATTACAACCCTAATCCACTCAACAATACAAGGCATTTCAGACAACCAGCTCACAAATTTCTTTGGGCTGTCAGGATTTTTGTATCCCAATAAGTCTGTAGGCTAAATGTGGAAACCCTCCCAATGGATTATATACCCAGGTTTTGACTAGGACTGTAGATCCAAACTGGGAAAATATTAACTGGTACATGCAAGAAATTGGAAATACAATATCTTTGCATAAATTCTGGGATAAATCTGAAAAATTGGTTTTGATTGTAAAATGAGGCAAAATGATACTTGTTCATTGCCACCAGTTCTTTCAACATTGAAAGATGTGTCTCTTGTGGACAAGCTTTCACTCTACATTGTTAACTAACCATCAAAACGTACTGCCAAAGCTAGCTAGCTAAATTATTGTATTGGAGTGAATGTAACCAAGATGGTGGCTAGTAGAAACATGTTGCTCGTCACTGAATTATATTTAATTCAGTGAAGAGTGACATGATGGGACGGTGAAGAGCCGTCCCATCATGACGGGAACAGTTGTTTTGAGTTCCAGTGTCCCAACAAATATTTGCAAAATGTCCAAGTTTTACAGCAGTTAAATAATCCATGAACTGTTTATGTTTTAAAGTTTGAAAAGATGTCAGAAATGCAATTAAATTACTAAACCATTAACATCACTAACATTAACAATGACCATTAATCGCTAACATGTGATGTTAGCACATCAAAGCAGTGCTGGCTACTTGTGTTATTTGTTATCGTCTTCAGATTGCCGCATGGTTGGTAGGCAGCATTGTTTGTATTAGCCAATATGCCTGTAGTGTTTTTAAGGGGTGATAGGTTGAAAATGAAGTGCTTCTTTTCTGTCCTGTTTTTGGGTTTTAGAAATTTGGTCACACTAATCTGAAATCACTTTTTTAAACTAATTGTAGCAGGAGCTACTATGCAAACTACGCCACCTTGGGAGTTGCACCCAAAGAATTAATTCTCTACCCCTCTGTGGTAACACGTTGGTTTCATACACAGGCCCCTTCAATTTAATGAAGCAACCAGAGACGTGAATCCCATAAAAAAATATATTGTTTATTACAGCAAAAGCAAACAAGTATTAAAACACAGATTTTATCAATAAAAAAATAGTTGCTCCTCCTCCACGCCAGTAGGGGAGGTACGGCTGTAATGCCTGCGGGTGAGAGAGCTACCGGGGAGAGTCAGTGACTTACCGGAAAGGGACCAACCAAGCACACGTGACTGTAGCCGACATTCACACACTGCAAAATGGTGAAGCACAAGTAAGTGAAACAACCTCAGGTGACTCAATGTCTGCACACGCACACCCACACTTAAGTGAACAAAAGATCCCCTTCCGAAGCGCGCGGTCACCCGTCTCCACCGACACGGAGTCTCACACCGCGCACACACTCAACCAAAAAGAAAACAATTTTAAAACAAAACGGAGGCCGAGCCCCAACTCTACAGTTGGTTTGTCCACTAAGCTAAAGATTCTCGATACCCGACACCACACAGAATGTAAGCAACCCGTCGCTTGCTAGCTACTGGGAAAGGGGGCTTGCTTGCTAGGCAAGTCCGTGGGTCTGGTAACACGATATGCGCTAGCAACAATTGATAAAAGCTAGCTAGCTAAAACACTCAGGCAAAACAGCAGCCAGCCATCCTAAAAATAAAAATAGGAAAAGCAGTTAAAACGAGTGTTATCTCGATGTAATCTTTTCTTAGCAGGTTCTCCCCACTTTGTGCAATATATACCATGAGGAGTAGAATGCTTCATGTAGCTATCATTGCAAGAATTAAGAGGGTAAAGAGCCAGGGAAACCGACACTCAACTACAGATATTTTACATCTTATTTAGTTTGTCACTTTACCTTGGGAATATAATGACAGCGATCTCAATCAAGCAGCGCCCGTCTGTCCACCGGAACCTAGAATGAACAAGTTTCGTCAGATTTGCCAAAAGCAGTACGACAAGTGGATGAAGACGCCAGCCTACCTTCTCGGGACATGTATTCAGAGTGCCCAGGGGAAAACCGGAACCAAACAGGTAAGACGTTCTCTTTTCTCTTTGGCTACCACAACCTATTTATAGGAATAGGGAATTGATTGTGTTTCCTGACCGCCAACCGAGTAGCTGGTTGCCTGGTAACCGCGCATTGAGCGTCCAACCAGCTAGCTATGCCACAATATACCCCGAGGTTTTGTATCGGCGTCCCGACGATAAACTACACTAATTCCAGGGTCTAAATATAGCAGATAGCATACCACTAGAACCAGGTACCTGGGAATCCGCATGACCCCTTACCCTCCCCACTGATGTCTCTGGTAGGTGGTGGATGTTAGTGTGCCTTCCTGCAGTGGTACGGGTTGTTCTACGCAGTGGGACACCACTGGGACCTAGACCATCCCTAGGAGAACCTGAGGATACGACGGTTGGGTTAGGCAGTATGGCTTGTGCTGCAGGTGCTAACGTCTCGGTCGTAATCCATAGATCCCCGTCCTCCTCCGTGGAATCCTCTACTGGTGCCGGGGCATCATCAGCATTCCTAAGGGTAAGATCAGGAGCAAGGTTTGTAGGAACTAATTTCAACATGGTTCTGTGAACATGTTTTACCTGCTGCAGATTGTCGAGGGGTGCAATTGTGTATACAGGTCCTCCTTCTGGTGCCCTCAAGACCTTGTACACAGTGGGACTCCACTGATCCTGAATTTTGTTCCGACCCCTTACACCACAGTCCCTCAGGTAGACTAGCTGATTTTCTTTCAGCTGAACGTCACCTACCCCTTGATCGTGTTTGATTTTCCAACGTTGTGCTGCTGCCTTCAGTCGCTCTCTTGCCCCATCATAGGCTACCTGTAGTCTGCGCCGGTGTTCCTGAACCCACTCTACCACCCCACCTGGTGCAGGTTCCCGCACTCTCCCTAACAGGAAGTCAATGGGTAACTGGGGTTCCTGACCAAACATCAGGAAGAAAGGAGACTCCCCGGTTGCTTGATGGGTCGTGGTATTGTAGGCGAAGGTGACTTGTGGGAGGTATTCGGTCCACTCAATTTTCCTTGTCAAGGGTAAGGTGCGCAGCAAATCATGCAGGGTTCGATTGAACCGTTCACACTGCCCGTTTCCTTGGGGGTGGTAGGGTGTGGTACGGGTCTTTTGGATGCCATAAAGGTCACACAACTGCTGTATAAGGGCACTCTCAAAATTTCGGCCTTGGTCCGAGTGGATCCTAGCTGGCACTCCAAACTTATAAAACCACTCCTGTACGAGTACCCTAGCAACGGTTGAAGCACGCTGGTCCCTGGTGGGGATGGCCTGTGTGTATTTAGAGAACACATCTGTCATTATTAATACTTGCTCCCTCCCATCTCTTGAAGGCTCTAAAAGGGTAAAATCGATTGCTAATATCTGATTTGGCTGAGAGGCTAGCAGGTGACCCATGAAGGTCCTGACCTGAGGCTGGGTGGCTTTGGCTAAGGTGCACCGCTCACACCTGTGGCACCAGTCCCTAATATCCTGGTGCATCCCTGGCCAATAACACCTCTGTCTCACCAATTCTGTGGTGCGCTCCACACCCTGGTGTCCATGGTCATTGTGCAGCTGGAGAAGCACCTCTTCTCTTAACGCCTCTGGTAGGAGCAGCTGGTAGACTGGCTCCCCACCATCTGGCCGATAAATACTCCTGTAGAGGAGCCCATCTAGTTCCACCACCCTATCCCACTGGCGGAGCAACTCTAGCACGGACTTAGGGAGTAGCTTCCTCTCGTGCTGGTCAGGTCCCCGTTCCCTCCGCCAAAACTGCTGAAAGCCACTTATGGTAGGATCTGCTTCCTGCAACACACACAAGTCAGTAGCCGAGTGGCATGGTAATGCAGAGATGAGGGACTGTATCACTTCCCTTTTCTCCATCTGATCGCCTCTCTGTTGCAGGGATTCTGGAAGTGGTGTCCCTGGCAAGGTCTTCTCGATGGTGGCGGATCCGTCAGACCCATACTGCCTAGATAGAGAGTCTGCATTCCCATTAGAGCGACCCGGACGATATTTGATGGTAAACTCAAACGCTGACAGTTGGGCAGCCCAGCGCTGTTCTGTGGCCCCCAACTTTGCAGTAGTAAGGTGGCTCAGGGGGTTATTATCTGTGTACACAACACATTTTTGTCCCAACAGATATTCTCTGAACTTCTCAGTCATAGCCCATTTTAGCGCAAGGAACTCCAGCTTCATTGAACTGTAATTAGACATGTTCCGTTCAGTGGGCCGGAGTCCACGGCTGGCATAAGCGATGGGCCTGACCTTGCCATCCTGCTCCTGGGAAAGAACAGCGCCCAGGCCTTTGTGACTAGCATCAATCTCCAGGATAAAAGGTAAAGAAAAGTTTGCATATGCTAACACAGGTGCCGCCACTAACCTTGCCTTCAGCTCTTGGAACGCTTGCTCACACTCTTCTGTCCAGTTGCCCTCCAGGGTTCTCTGTACTCCCTTCCTTGGTCCAGTCATCTCGGCCACCAGGCGGTGCAGGGGGGCAGCCAATTTCGCGAAGCCATCAACAAACCTTCGATAGTAACTGGCGAACCCTAAAAAGGACCTCAGTTCGGAGACGTCAACAGGCCGCGCCCAATTGGAGACTGCAGAGATCTTCTCGGGATCGGTGGAGACACCTGCGCTGGAGATCACATGCCCAAGGTAACTGACTTCCTTCCGTAGGAAGCAGCATTTCTCCAGCTTTGCTTTCAGGCCTTCCTGTTGGAGGCGACCCAAGACCAGCTCGAGACGCTCCACATGCTCATCCACTGTTGAGGAGAAGACCACCACATCATCAAGATATAACAGTAATGATTGAAAACGCTGGTCCCCGAACATGCGTTCCATCAACCTTTGAAAGGTGCTTGGAGCATTGCACAGCCCAAAGGGCATTCGATTAAACTCAAACAGCCCAAAGGGCGTGCAAAAGGCAGTCTTGGCCTTGTCTTGTTCTGCTACCGGGACCTGGTTATAGCCACTGGCTAAGTCCATGGTGGAAAACCACCGTGCCCCAGACAAAGCATCAAGGGACTCCTCAATGCGAGGGAGTGGGAAAGCATCCTTACGTGTCTTGCTGTTTAGCTGTCGGTAATCCACACACATGCGTAGACTGCCATCTTTTTTCTTCACCAAGACAATGGGGGAGGCGTAGGGGCTGCTGCTTTCCCTGATGACCTGGCTATCCAGCAGCTGCCGAATATGGGCCTTAACGGCCTCATACTCTGAGGGAGGTATACGTCGGTACCTCTGGCGGACTGGGGCTTCATCTAGTAAAGGGATCTCATGGCAAATAAGGTTAGTACAACCTAAATCTCCCTCATGCCCAGAAAACACAGACTGATAGCGGTGCAGCAAAGAACGTACTTTGTGTTGTTCCAAGTCAGTTAATTCAGACAAGTCAACTGCATCAATATACTCCAGGGCCGGCTTCCCCTGAACAGTCTGAGAGGAGAGGTTAGCTATAACCATAGGGCTGGGCTTTTCCTGCACTGCACTTACACCTTTGGGCAGATTGACAATATAGGCATGACTCAATACACCCATCCTAGTGCGTGGGTGGAGGGAAACCTCTGTGACCCCCACATTAACGACGGGAATATACGCAGTACCCCGATGTATTGTCACCATAGCTGGAGACACTAACAAACCAGCTGGCAAGGCCTCTCCATGATCGAGGGGCTCAAACAACACTGCACCCAATGGGTCAGCATATTGCTGGGAACACGTTGCAGCTACGAGTTTCATAGTGCCCCCTGGGATGCGTATGACTCTCCCACCTCTAACCCTTAGGACACCCGGTTTTTCTAAAGTATCCGAGACTTGGTGACAGTGCTGTAAAACCTGTTGCCAGGGATTGCCGCTTTGCTGCACAGAGGGGAGATCGAACAGGGCAGGGCCATGCTGTCTGAAAAGTTCATCATAGCATTCACGTATCACATTCATTCCTATGATACCCGGCACTCCCTGTTTATTTAAAACGCCCGGGGGGTCTTTAACCACCAATACCCCCCGCTTGGAGACCACCTTTCCCAATACCTCTACATCTAACTCCAAATAGCCAATGTAGGGGATATCAAGCCCATTTGCTGCTTGTAGCTTTAGCCAGTGACAATTTTTAAGTTTCTCCCCACCCCAAGGTTCAAAATTTTGCCGAAAAAAAACTCTCAGTAATAGTCGAGACCATAGAACCTGTGTCCAACAGGCAAGGAACATTCACACCCCCGATTTTTACCATTACTTGTGGACAAGAACCTAACAGTTTTTCAACAGGCTGGTTGCTCACCGGGATAGTGGGACTTGAGCCAGAGAGGGCCCCTTCTGAGCTGTGGCTCCGCAGATCAGAGGGCCTCAGTTTCCCGACAGCTGCTGGGCAGTCTGCACGGCTGGTAGATGGGAGGTTGGCTGGACCTGAGGGGCTACACGTTCGTTAACACAGTTACGTGCAAAATGTCCTGGCTTTTCACACCTCCTACAAATGATTGGGCCCTCCCTATTGTACTGCCTGCGAGGGTGTTGCAACGATGACACGCTCTGTGTCAGCTGACTAATTTGTTCTTGCTGCTGCTTCAACATTTGCCTTAATTCTGCCATTTCAGATTCCCATCCCGCACTAGGCCTAAGCTCTGGCCTCCCCCGGACTTCACACTGCCTGCCACAAATGGAAGGAACAGAATAACTCCTTGTCCTCGCTTCACTGGGCATTCCTTCTCGCTCCCACCTGATGGCTTCACCCCGGACATCTAGCAGCGTATAGTCTGGATGACGGCGGACAGTCTGTTTCAGCTCTCTACGAAGAGAAGTGTCATTAACGTTATCAACAAATTGGTCCCTTAATAGAATTGCAGAGTTAGGCACTCTATTAGGCGCACTCTGGACTACCTTCTCCATGAGCGCCATCAGAGCATGGGAATATTCCTGAAGGGACTCTCCCTCTAACTGTTTCCGAGAGAAGAACTGTTCTTGTAATGCTACATATGACTGCGAGCACCCATAAAGATCTTGTAAGATGGCAAAAATCCTCTCTGGGTCCTCTCTGTCAGCTCTAGGTCTGAATTTTATCTCGTCCTTTGCCTCTCCCTCCAGGTGGTCATAAATAAAGTATGCCTGATCAATGGTGGACAAATGCCTTGCCCGCATACACAAGCGCACCTCTTCCATCCATTCTCCTATACACACACCAGTACTGCCTCGAAACATAGGGCACCTTCTTTCTCGAGGGACATACAATACCCTCTCAGTGACCAGGGTGTTACCCTCAGGGTTTAAAAACATTGGACCAGTGGAGGGTGTAGGCTCATTCACAGTGGCTTGGGTCCGAAGAAGGCTCTGTGCTTCTGCGCGTTCCCGTACCAGACGTTCGTTATCGGCCTTCAGCTGCAGAATCACCTCTCTCAGTTCCTGCAATTCACTTTCCATTGTTACACCACAAATCACACAGTACAATGATGACGAGGCTGAACTGTCGCTGTTGAGGAGGCTCCAAGGTACCGATGAGGGCTTCGCTAGCTGCTGTTTTGCCTTACACCACTAATTTCTTATAAACAATTGTTACCACTTCACAATGACAAACCAACTGGCAAAAATACAGAATGCACGTCTCTGTTTGTATAATCCTGCCGACTGCGCCAGAATGTAGCAGGAGCTACTATGCAAACTACGCCACCTTGGGAGTTGCACCCAAAGAATTAATTCTCTACCCCTCTGTGGTAACACGTTGGTTTCATACACAGGCCCCTTCAATTTAATGAAGCAACCAGAGACGTGAATCCCATAAAAAAATATATTGTTTATTACAGCAAAAGCAAACAAGTATTAAAACACAGATTTTATCAATAAAAAAATAGTTGCTCCTCCTCCACGCCAGTAGGGGAGGTACGGCTGTAATGCCTGCGGGTGAGAGAGCTACCGGGGAGAGTCAGTGACTTACCGGAAAGGGACCAACCAAGCACACGTGACTGTAGCCGACATTCACACACTGCAAAATGGTGAAGCACAAGTAAGTGAAACAACCTCAGGTGACTCAATGTCTGCACACGCACACCCACACTTAAGTGAACAAAAGATCCCCTTCCGAAGCGCGCGGTCACCCGTCTCCACCGACACGGAGTCTCACACCGCGCACACACTCAACCAAAAAGAAAACAATTTTAAAACAAAACGGAGGCCGAGCCCCAACTCTACAGTTGGTTTGTCCACTAAGCTAAAGATTCTCGATACCCGACACCACACAGAATGTAAGCAACCCGTCGCTTGCTAGCTACTGGGAAAGGGGGCTTGCTTGCTAGGCAAGTCCGTGGGTCTGGTAACACGATATGCGCTAGCAACAATTGATAAAAGCTAGCTAGCTAAAACACTCAGGCAAAACAGCAGCCAGCCATCCTAAAAATAAAAATAGGAAAAGCAGTTAAAACGAGTGTTATCTCGATGTAATCTTTTCTTAGCAGGTTCTCCCCACTTTGTGCAATATATACCATGAGGAGTAGAATGCTTCATGTAGCTATCATTGCAAGAATTAAGAGGGTAAAGAGCCAGGGAAACCGACACTCAACTACAGATATTTTACATCTTATTTAGTTTGTCACTTTACCTTGGGAATATAATGACAGCGATCTCAATCAAGCAGCGCCCGTCTGTCCACCGGAACCTAGAATGAACAAGTTTCGTCAGATTTGCCAAAAGCAGTACGACAAGTGGATGAAGACGCCAGCCTACCTTCTCGGGACATGTATTCAGAGTGCCCAGGGGAAAACCGGAACCAAACAGGTAAGACGTTCTCTTTTCTCTTTGGCTACCACAACCTATTTATAGGAATAGGGAATTGATTGTGTTTCCTGACCGCCAACCGAGTAGCTGGTTGCCTGGTAACCGCGCATTGAGCGTCCAACCAGCTAGCTATGCCACATAATCTTTGTAATAGTGTCCATGAGAGACACTTAATGTGGCAATGTAGTACTCTGTATATAGTTGACTATGAAGCACAATATTTCCGGAGAATAAATATTTTATTACTAAGCGATATAACGATTCGGCTTTCATTATCAGTGAACATTTTCATAGAACATTACAAAGCGAAGCGTCCGTCATCTTTTTCTAATTATTGTGAGATAATTTATCGTCAACAAAGCTCACCTTTGAAATGTATCCTGTATTTTACATTTCAAAAAACATGTTCGAAAATGCCATTAAGAATTATTTATTATTGTTGTACCGAAAGCAAATTCCACCGACCTCGGTCGTGTGGTCATTAAAAATTACTCTGATTCTGATTTAGATGCGCTGCTGTGTACGTAATGTTCTTGTACGCTATTTTCCAAATTCTTGCAGTCATTAAAATTACAACGCTTGACGACAGCAAGTACATCCAACGACACCCAATATCGGTTCTGTTAAGCAATAGCGCCACGTAGCGGTAACGTAGCCACAGCAATTGACTATGTAACTATGGAGACATGCTGTAATGATATATGCACATCTTAGCCACACGAAATAAAATAGATCTGTGCGGATTACATTTGTAATAAATATATAATAAGTATTAATATAGCATGTTGCTTGACGCTGAAGTAAGTTTCGGATCACGCACGACTAGACGCCACACGGCGCACTGTCTATACTGTTAATTTGCTTTTTAATTCACTTGTCAAAGTGTAGGTTTATAAGAGGAGAGAGCTCTGGCAGGTTGCGGGCCACCTTGGCAAAGTCTGCTATCAGTGGCCCAGAGTACCACATGTCGAGCTGCTGCAGGACATTGTAGCTGTTAAACAATATTAAAATATAATATTTATATTCATATATTGATATTATTGTTTACAGCTTACATTTTTAACATCATATTATTTGTAAATCAGGGTACATCTCCATGTTGTCATGATAATATATGAAAACACTCCCTATAAATAGGAATATATTCTATCTGTAAGTCAAACAGCAAACAAAATAAATTCTCAAAATCATATTCGCTCTCTCAAAGAAATGACATGTTAAAACCCCAATTGGTGAGTAAGGAATCCTTGTGCAAGTTCGGTCAGAATACATCATTTGAGCCTAAAATAGATGTAAACTGACTTTTGATTGCTTTGATGATGATTTCAGGCAGTCCAGCGGTCACTGGTGACAACTCTTCTCTCAAAGGCAGAGTCTTAACTAAACAAACTTTGTAGTGTGCAGAAAAACAATGATCCTCCCCCTGCAGAATGTTGATTGCTTCAGAATGGCTAAATGGCTTCAGAACTATACAATACTCAATAATATACAATACAATACAATACTTTATAAAACTGTCCTGGTGGGTACACACTCTGTTGAGGTCTGCGAGGGGGATCTCTGAAACCCTCCTTGCAGCATCATGATACGACTTCCATTTTTTGGTACTTGGCACAACCAAGTTTCTTCCACTGACCTCCAGACTTTCAGATACTGTTGGTAATAGGATGGTTTCTATCCAGAGCACCAAGCACTTGGTGGCAGCACTCCTGTACACAGCCTTGGGATCTGCAGTGTTTTACAAATGACAAAATTACGAGGGCCAACAAACCATTACAATGAAATGAGAAAAAAAGAGATTGAATTGCAAAATATTTTAGTAAGTTTACATTGTTCAGATGACAGCCATTTCTCAACAGCTTTATTGACTGTCACATTCAAGATATGGCGCAGGGGAGCACATGTTCATGCTGAACCCCATCCTCACCTTAAGATGAGGGCAAGCATGTAGCTCACCAAACATAATTTCCTCCTCTTCTTCCTCACTCCCAAATTAAATCCCCAGATTTACCTTGGAACATTTTCTTTACTTTCTTTACTTTTTTAAGTTATTTTCGTTAAACGTGACCGTCACTTTAGAGCTCAGTCTAGAATGTTATCTCTAACAGAAAGACACAATGTAATTTCTGCCTGTGTTAGAAGTACAGTCTGATGCATTGATCAATAACGGGTACTCCTACATTTTCATCTTAAATCAGTTGCTACAGTTGTCAAGATGCCATGTGTGCATGCTGGCATGGTAGTCCTGATCTCTGATAAAAATTATAAGTAATAAGAGGAAACAATCTTTTGTTTTCTCATGATAACGAATAATTAACTCGTCATGAGAAAATGAGCTTTGTTATCTCAAGAAAATGACATTCTCTTCCCCCGTGGTTTGAATAACACTGCTCCAGTTCTCTCAGTAGGTGACTACAAAGATCTTCATTTCCTTCAGTTCTTTTAGTACCTCTCATTCATTGAATCTCTGTTACTCGAATTGGGATACCTGGCAAATAAGTTGCATTGTGAAGCTGCAGGGCTGATGACATGCTGTTTAATTCAAGCAGACATACAGGCATAAAAATTCAGCAATTTAAAGCAATATAATATTTTTGAATACCCTTTTTTCCTTAATTCTACCAAATATTTAGTTACAGCAGTGAAGATCTAATCTATATCTAAGTTGTAATGAATGAAAATATCATTCATCGCTTCATTATTAGATTTTGTAGTGACTTCCATGTAGTGTTTTAATTATAGTGATGTCATGGTGAAGCTCATTAGCAACACATTTCTTCTGGGTGTAGCAATTAGTTAGAAGTCATAAAACAACATGTCAATAATGCTTATATTGCAAAAACAAATGTTATTTTTAAATATGATTGTGGTGTTAGCAGTAGCAGTGAATTTTGATTGGCAGGGCTACGGGGGTGCTTAAGTATCCTATTATAATGACAACAGATGGCACTAACTGGCCTAATACAGCATCATTAGATTAAAAAATCACTCACCATTAGATGTCCTCCTATGAGAACAATGCTTCTGTTGTTGTGGTTGATGACAAAGACATCAATGATCCAGTCAAGTTGCTGTTTTGAGTGTCCCCACTGCTGTGAATGGAATCCTTGGTCTTGTCATAAAAATACATCCAGACAAAATAAAAGCCTGCATCTCTGGTGACGTTATATTCCAGCCAGGAATACTAATCCAACCAGGTTTTTTGAAGCTTCTGTGTTGAGTTTTTAAGAACAGGACATTTTTGTCCTTCTTGTGGATGTTGGCTAACATCCCCCCAGCAAGCATCCACATCCACGTTAAAGTTAACTTCAGCAATAGCAAGGTCCCCCGATTCTCTTCCTGCTCCTTCTCTTGATCCTCCTCCATGTCATTGTTCAAATGTTGGTGAACCTGCTTTGGGAATATCATCTCTCTCACATTTCCAACTACTGCAAGCAACCAGTAGGTTGAGATTTGGCACTGTGATGTGGCTGTGTACATGTAGGAAATTGGTCCACGAGCCACAACTTGCATAATAAAAGAGTCATCACTAACCTACTCAGCTGACCATTGGTCTGTATTGTCTTGCCACAATTATCGAGCAAACGTGGGTGTTGAAAATTCTTGGGGGTGCTACAGGGGTGCTATGGCTGTCCTTGCTGGTGCATACCTGCTTTAGGCAATGTCTTAATTAAATGATGTCATTTTCCAGTACTTCAGTTTATTCATGTTACTTAATACTTACTGGATATCAGATGTTATCTATGGGAATGCTATACCGATCTGTGAATTTACACTCAAGTGGAAACAAAAACAAAGTGTGTTAATAATGTTGTTATTACTGCTCCACATAAGACTTAAATATTCAAGAACAGGTTTTTTGATGGTGTGCAGCAATAAAAACATGAATGTATGTATTCATTGTTTAAGTATTTTATCGATCTGATAAAAAATGATCATTTATTATCATAATCTTATTTGATGAGGCACATACTTTATTATTATTTGGATGCAACCACACCATTTGGAAGTTTTTATTTTTTCATGTATGTAGCATCTGAACGGGTGGTCTGGGCCACTTGGAAACAAACCACTTTTCATCACGACTCAGCTGACAGTGTTTTTGGTTTTATGTGCCTTTGGGGAAAAATTTCCATGACGTATCTCATTTATGTGCTTTAAATGGACCTGGCTATTTCAGAATAATATCATGGGTTGACTGAAACCCCAGACCACCCTGCACAGGACCCTTCACCTTCAGCCCACCAGGTAAGGGACTACAAAAAACTTTACTTCTAACAGTTCATAAAAGCCAACAATGGTTCAACAATTACAGACTGACAACCCCTCCTCAAGTAAGCATGCTGATACTGTACACAATTACATATTTGCTGTATAATTACCCCCACACCCTCAACTACAATGATTGCACCCCCTTCTGGCTAAGGTCTCACACATTTGCCCACAGCAAGCTTAGCAGTATTAATACAGCAGTTATTTTACTACTATATTTAAAGGCTTACCCCAGAGTAGGGTGAGCCTTTAGTAGCTGATCTCATGTAAATGAGAACAGGACACCAAAGGTAAAACTGTTTTGAAGACAGTTAAGCTTCAACTGACAATACAATCGTCCGAGAAGCTGTATGTTTCCATGTGCTGTTCCCAGGAAATGCATGTCATTTTTCCAGTGTGTAAAAAGAAGCACAGCTCACACTCATTGCTGCACCTTGAAAGGGATCCTATAAAACTGAACGTAAATCACCTGAGTCATAAGGCATAACATCTCACCAGCATTAAAAGGTATAGTTCAGTCTGAAATATCTACAGTTAAGTTAAGCCCAGGTAGCACTGTGAAAATGTAAAGAAAAACACTTTATTGAGAGAGTTAAGCAGAGTCACGAATTATATCAAGTCAATCAAGTTCAAGATGAAATCTCAGTGCACGGTTAGTCATCCTCTAACTGCTAATAGGTGTCACTGAACGTTTTGTCAGCAGCTCAAGGGGACCGTTGCTGTCACAGTGATTAACTAAGTTGAAACAACAGCAGTAGGTCTAACAAAAATGAACAGAAATATTATTAAAATGGTTTTGTTTAGAATGAAATTAGCTGTTTTGCAGCTTGAGGGCATTGTAATAAAAAGTACAAATTTAAAAAATGCATTCAATGTCATATCAGCTGTTAACTAGACAAATAATACCCTTATTTTTTCTAATCTAATATTGTTAAAGTTTACACATAATGTATTATAATACACTTATCATTGATAGTTTCCGTAAAAAGACAATTACTTTTCATTTTGTTATGCATTACACTGAGGTCTGTCCCATTATATCATTATCACCATTCCTTTTGATAGAATGACTGATGCCATCCAGTCAAGTCCCAAGTGTGTCCATATGTTAGCCATCCTCGCACTGATGTGTTTGGAATCCATTAAAGCAATGCAGTTCTCACATAGATCTGCAGGGGGAGCCAGAGGCTTTTAATCTTACTCCAGCTTCTTGGTTGACCTTGCTAGCTCTCTAGCTTTCTGCCTCTTTAGCTTTTTCTTTAGGAGAAGAAGGTCAATGTAGACAATGTGGTCAAGGACTGTGGAGGCGCAAAGGAGTCCCCCATGGAAGGCCCCAGCTATCCCACAGCTGAACACATCCTGGCCTGAAAGATGCATAAGCACACACACACACACACACACACACACACACATACACACAAACATGTTGTCACAAAACAGATTCAAATATATTGTCAATATTTGACAATATTCAATAACCGCATAGTGGATCTATACCAATTAATAATATTTATGAACTGTAGCTTGGTAAAGTAACAACATCATTCTCAAATGAACATTTTCTCATTTGTCATCACAAGATGTAAGTCATGTATATAGTCTTTAAGGTATCTTCCAGCATCTCGGTTTTGAGATTATGCAGTCAATTAACTGCTGACGCACTATTTAGTGAAGTGTTAAGTGCTGTACCATTTAATAAACTTTAGTTGTAAACTTTGGTTTAAAAATTGGTTGTAAATGGAATGTTGTAATGGTTGTAAATTTGATCTGTACAGTTGCTCATGGATTGTGATCAACCAAGTTTTTTCCAGCTAATATAGCCCAACAGTGTGTTACCCTGTCAGACAGTAGATGTGTACAGAGCAAGGCTTCTTACCTGAGATAAAGAGGTTCCTGACTGGTGTGGAGCACCTGTTCCTGGCTATCGCCTCTGCCTGAAACCTCGCCAGATTGTGCTCAGCAGAATACATGGCCCCTCGCTGGGCACCCAGGTAGTGTGTGTTTGTGAGAGGTGTGGCTGCATCCATGAACACCACCTGAGAGGAAAGAAAACGCACATGTGATAACAATGAGGTCATGAAAAAAAATGTTGACTACATTGCTATGTGTGTAATACTCCCAGATCCCCTTCATGTGACTCATAGACTACTTGTCTCCTAATTATTTAGAAAATGTTTGTCCATTTGCTGTACCTTGTCCCTGATTTTGGGGAAGTGGATGCAGGCCCAGTCAAAGAGCTTGTTAGCGATGCTCATCTTGTAATTGTAGTATTCATCCCCCCTCTTCCTCACACTGCTGTCCTTCCACTCCTCAAACCACTCGTATTTCACCATAGTCAGCAGGGTCATGCATGACTTCCCTGGGGAGGAAATGATACTGTAGCATGACACTATGCTTGCATACTCTTTCCATGGCTGCTTCCATTGCCTCATAACTTCCACTGCTGGAGGGAGCCTAATGTAACCACATTGATTTGTATGGTATGATCATCTTCAGAGCAAATATTTGTGGCTATGCAGTGCTAGGAACATTAGACAGCATTTTTGAAAACATGAAAACCTGAAAGCATTTGTTAAGAACCTTCAGGAATATTACATTGGCTGTGGAGAACCCCACATTGTTACTGAGATTTCGATAGCGCTGTGCTTTTGTAAACCTTGTGATGTAGGTGTGGGTACCTGGGTGACGGACTTTAGCCGTGGGATCTTTGGCAGAGGGAAATGTGATGAACATCATAGGGATGTTCTCAGCAACCTCTTCTTTGCTCAGGCTAAAAAAGTTGTCCATCCTGCAGATACAGATGTATTCCCAATCAGCGTGAATCAGGAGTTTCCAAGCTCTTAAACAGTGTTTGACTGGGATCCAGATTCATGAAAGAGTTTTAGATCCTGTTTCAGTCCAAGTGGACAAAACACAACTACATTTGCAGACTCCTTATACAATAATTCTGTCAGTGTGGATAAACGTCCTACCATATCTCAACAAACTGGGATCTGATTAGAAAACTTGGGTAACAGCATTATCCTCTGGGCAACAAATGCAACAACAAGTTATGCACAATAAGAACATTATGGAGTCATTGTGCCAATACTAACATGCTGTCCATGTCATTGTTTTTGAAGAGCCAAAAATTGGTTGGCACGATTTCCAACTCTTCCTGGGTTGCATCAAAGCCCACGAAGACCAAGAAGGATCCCCTACCATGCTTCATCATATCAAGGCGATCTTGAATTTCTGTGGGGAGAAATAAGTTTGCCTCACCAAAATGCCACAGCATTACACTTTACGTAGAAGCAATATACCAAAAATATATCATATTCCAGAAGAGAATTCAGAATTCAAGGGTCCCAGGAATTTTTGTTACTTTACATGAATATGAACAATGGGGTAGCTTTTCTTCTGCGTGATTATCCTATTTGACCATAATGTCCTCTGGGTGTCCTGTTAGTAGTATTATTGTCTGAAAAATGGCAAAATCGCTGGAGCTCACCTGGCTTGGCCTGGACTTCAGGTGGCAGGAGCTTCTGAAAGGTTGTAAATAATCCAGTGTTGGAGATGACCACTGGGGCCAGCACCTCCACCTCCTCCTGGCCTTTCTTCACTGTAACACCTGCCAATGATAAGGTATGGGATAAGCGGTCATGGACTGAGACTCCATTCCATGAAGTATTCCACCCAAGTCCCCCAGGTGAAGTCTTTGAGAAAGATCATATGATGAGTCTCTTATGATGTGGCTTCCAGTTTAGTTGTGGGAGAGGACCATGCTTGTCTCCATAGACTGTGCTATTGTGATTGAATAATTGACTGTCTGACTAACCGTATGCTGCCCCCTCTTTGTTCACTAGGATTCGAGTGACGGGTGCCCTGACCAGCACGTTGCCCCCTGGTTTCTGGATAACAGGGATGATGTGGAATGGGATTTCGCTAGCCCCTCCTCGGGGGTAATAGGCCCCACGTTTGTAATGATGCAACAGCAAGGCATTGATGACTGTGCTGGAGTCTCTGGGGGGCACACCTAAAAGGAAATTGATGGAGTCAAGATTATAAATATAAAAACAACCCTTTAGTCACATGTTCCACAACATGATCTGAAAATAAATGGCCATCTCACAAAAGCTGGGCAGGGCTACCAACTTACCATAGAAAAAGTAGGAGAAGATGATATGAAGGTCCTTGTTGCTTGTTAAAGTGCTGACCACTTCTGTAGCGCTGGAACCAGTCAGCCTGAAGATTGAGGAGCAGAGGTGGGCAATCCGGGACTTAAGCAGGAACAGAGCCAGCCAGAGAGGGATCAGTTTCAGACTAGCTAGGTAATGGGTCTTCTTGGCTGAGACCTAGCCAATGGGAAAAGAGTGCTGTGATTGATTGGTGCCCTGTCCACTGCATAAGAAACAACAACTCCATCAAGATAAACACAACAAATGGTTAAATTTACTGAAATGTAGAGGTTACTAATACTTTCATATGGTGAACAAGTGCTGGATGTAGGTTTGGCTTTTGTCAGACACATTACTCACTGCAGTGTAGGTTATGGTTAAGTGGTTATTGTGTATTACAAAGGTGTATTTTATAAGTTCCATAGTTTTTATTGTTGTTTGAAGCTGCTTAGTGAAGAAGCCACATGGTACACATTTTCAAATTTCAGATCAGACACCAATTTAGGCAAGATCTGAGTGCTCAGTGCTCAGTCCTATCATTCCTTGGCATAATTCATGGAGGTTTGTTGCTCAGGTCACCTTCAGAAAAAAAAACTGGTAAAGTGCAGCATGGCACACCTGAGTAGTAGCTCAGTATTTAAAGTGCCTGCTTTGAGTACATGCTAAGCCCTACAGCTGGGGCTTGATCCTTGCTGTATAATCACCTAACAATGAACCCACAGCAACAGAGCAATCACTATTGTTCTTCTGGGGATAGGGTGTGGTATGTTGGCAGGGGGCTGCTTGTCTTGCTGCTCTCAGACACCCTGTGATTCATCAGGCTGCTTCAGGCTACTTGAATGACTTCAGTGAAGGCACCCATCCTCTCCGTTTGGAGCTTAGCTCACTGTAGTGTAATAAGAAATCTGCTGTATGAAAAATAGTCACAGTTGGTGTGTAATTGAACCCAAGGATTGCTGTACCCCAGCGCTCCTGCATACGTACAGTGGTTGTTGTGGTGAAACAAACAATTGACAATTCCAAAATAGAGCTGCATGAAGGGGAAAAAAGCATTCAAAAATGGATTAAAATATACCTTCATGATTTTGAAGAAGGCGTCGATGGCTTCTATGTCGTTGGGGAACTGCTTTTTTAGGCGCTCTGCCATCTCGGTTTTGCCAGTGTAGATGTGATAGTCACGGCGGTCGTCTCCTTGACCGATGACGATGGTGTCAAAGTGATGCTCCAGCTCCACAAATTCGATCTGCCCCTCTGAGATCTGGTCCAACGCGATGCGGAAAAGACTGTTCTCATGGAGCTGACCAATATAGTGAAGGCCTGTAGGACATACAGCCCAAGTCAGCTCAGTCCTGCCCACAGTCATAGTGAATGGCAGTCTGTGCCATGGTCTGTGCTCTCCCCACCATATCTGAGGTCCTCCTTGAAATATGTCCCAAACTTCATGTTAAATAATTCATTTACCAATGGCTTGCCAATTAAACCATTACACACAGACAACTAACAAACAATTAACTGGTTTGGCTGCAACTGATTGAAATAATCACAGTAATGGCTGAAGCTGCAAATGGGAGGACAATGATCCTTATTAATAGACACACATTTAAACAACTAACACATAACAAACAATCAACAGTTTTGGAGGATAAGGGAAGGTGCCTCCTTCACAGAACCATTAGCTAGAAAATAACAAACAATTATCAAATTAGTTGGATGTTCCTTCTATAAATTGTAAAAATGTAGGAGATGCTAAAGGAGTTAAATTGAATTTCCAAACAAAGATTCAGGGGAAGACTTTTCAGACAATCTATTCACAGCTAACCAAACCGAGACAAACCAGCCTCATCCGTGCCTATGAAATATCACAGTCACCATTTCCTCTCTGCATCAGCCGGTCAGGACATCAGCCAGTTAGCATTAACAAAAAGACTGAAACAGTTGTAAGCCTCAAACGAAATGCTGTCTACTGTTCTAACCATCCAAACTAGATCAGAACAATAGACATCAATGTCCCTGTCATGTGTGAAATTACTGACAAGTTTTTTCTCTCCTCCTCCGTTCTGGTCACCAGTTCGTTTTTTATGCTCACCTGGAAAGGGAGGCTACCTCTAGCTGTGTGATTACATCTTCAGCACATGTCAAAAAGTGTGTCTATTGTGTAGGGACCCAATCTAAGACCATCCTAAATCAAGTCTTTTTAACTAGCAGTTGCACACAAACCACAAATTGCATGATGGTAACAGGTTATGTCTGTGCCAGTGCCTTCTGTTATGTGTAGAAGGCCTGTTATTCCACCCCATCATCACAAATTGTGAAATGCATAAGCATAACTGCTGTATGCTCTGCTGAATTTTGACATGATATAGTGTTGCCAAAGCAGATGTTTTATGATGACATATTTCACAAAAAAATTCATATTCAGGGAGACCCACGCACAAGGAGACTCCATCCCAAAAAACATTTCAACGAATATAATGAACCCCATTTTGGGAAAAAGTTAGGGTGAAGCTTGTGTCCTAATTTGTGTGACTCTTTTGTGACATTCATGGAATGTTTCCATCTCTTTTCGTTACTTGAGTCATAGGATATAAGAACAGATTTAACTGATCCCTTCATCTCATGAAAATGAATATTTCTCTACTAGATCCTCACCCACTAGTCATATAAGGATAAAAAGACTTCTTACCAACATCAAACTCAAATCCTTTCTCCAGGTAGGTGTGGCAGCAGCCCCCAGCCTGGTCATGCTGCTCCAGGACCAGGACTCGCTTTCCCAACTTCGCCAAAGTCGCTGCAGCTGTCAGTCCGCCAATACCACTGCCGATGACGATGGCATCGAGGTCCTTTGGCACTTTGTCGGCACTGAACCCTGAGTGACATGCAAATGCCAGACATCATCATGCCCTTTCTCATGAAATATCTCTCACTGCCACAATCCCATTGTGTAATATTCTGTTATACTACTATTACTATGTATTATTATATACTATTATAATACTCTACATATACTAAAATTATATATATATACTAATAGTATATTCTATTATAATATTCTACTTACCCTACATAACAAGCTTATTCAAAGTTCCTTGTGACTGATTGCCTAGTTTGTTGAAAGTAAGAGCAATGTGCATGTCAAAGTTCTCCAAATGCCTGCTGTTAACTGTTTTATTGTCTTATTAAGAATCTGTAGGAGTCCAAGCTATCTGTTAAAATTGTTTTGTCATAATCTAATTAAGATAAAGTAAGATATTGATAAAATGTTGCACTGTGACTGGCTAACAAATTTATTAGTCAACAATTCATGCTGCATATGTAAGTTATATGGTACTATAATCTTGAGGAGCAGCTCTTCTGTAATTGGATTATGTTGTAAAACTGTTGCAACATCTTTCTTTATGCTACTAGTACTGCACTGCCATATAACTTTATGATCTTTTACCTCTCAGCCACACAAACTAGCCCATTAGCATCAGAAATATCTGTAGTGAGTTTAGCGTTAGATGGTGATTGTGGAATGTTGAGAATTGTTGAGGTTTGTGATTTTTAAGTTTCCTGGACCATGACTCTGCATTATTGTACGTATTGCTGTATCGCTGGTTGTTTTCCCTACTAAAAAACTTGACTGTCTGGATCCATTACAAACAATCAGTTGAAAGTGCACAATATGATTTTGATATTGATTAAGAACATTATTTTAGTGCATAGGATTTTCATCAGATATCGCTACTGCTGTGTATTGAAGTTAATTTTACACAAAAAGCTTTCATTGTGCAGCTCTTTCTGTCAGAGATCATATTCACACCCTTAATAAATAATTGTACTTCATAAAATAGTGCTTTGCAACACAAAGCTGAATAACAGACCAGTGACAGCAGACAGATCTGCTGAGACCTCGGGTGTGGCTTTTGTGTCTGCCTTGAAATAGCTTTACCATTGAAAATCAATTCATATGGCAATTTTAGATGCAGACCAAGCTTTAAACTAGGCTCAAATTGAAAAATCTCTATTGTCAATATACAGCCCCCCCACTGCCTTGTTTTACTCTTGACAACAGGTTCCCATTTGATGCCTCACTTTGTCAAGCAGAGAAGACAATATATAAACAGGAGTGACATTTTCAGAAACTGGAAATCTGAATATTAGATAATACAAATAATCAGGTCAAATGAAGATTACACTATATAAACACTTCCTAGGCAGGTGGTTGACTTTTTAAACATTGTGTTGCAAGCAAAACATCAACATCATGTGCTACTAAGATGGGGCATTGCATTTCCATATTCACATTTCCCCTCCACAGAAATTAAATTTATGCTAAGGCAATCAATTTCCCACATGACTAATAAAACACTTGTCGCTGCAGCCATCACAGTAGCAACACCCCAGCACTGACATAGCATATAGTCTTAACCTTGCAGAGACTGTCCCCTTACCTTGTTTGAGCACTTTGTCCCTCAACTTCTGGTCAGTCACACGTGGCCCTGGTGGCCTCACTGATTCCAGGGAGAAAGGACTGGGTTTGCCGAAGAGGTACCAGTATGTGCCACAGGCCCAAATGAACAACCAAGCCAAAAACAGCAGCAGCCACATTGTGGGGCACTGTAGACACACTGTTCAACAGTGGAGTTTCAGCCAGTCAGAAAGAATGGGGACTATAAGGTCGGAGATCTGAGAGAGGTAGAGATCACAAGGAGCCTTTTTATCATGTGCTAAAGGTCTGTGGCTGTGGGGGGTTGGGGGGGCAGTAGGGTGAATGTGTCTGTGGGGGGGGGGGTGATATGATAGTTTGTGTAACATTAGCTGACTTCATGAATGGCTATAAAGATAAGATACAAAAGATATCCTCACAGCATTGAACATAGTTCATGGGCTGTGGCCAATTCCTTGATCTATGTTTTTAGTTTCAGCTTGATCAGCTGTGTAACATTTTTGGATGTATTGGTGGCATTGTTTCAAATATGGAATTCCATAGTTTTTAGGCAACTCTGCTGCTCATAAACATGCTGTCATGCATGCCCCATGTACTTTACCAATTGGTATTCTTTGCCTCAAAGATGTTTGACTGTATATGAGAGTATAGCCATTGCACCTCACTCACTGTCAGTCTGCACTGTATCCTGAACTTGAACTGTGGCACCTCTCACTAAGTTATGTAATGGTTGAAATGCTGCATGAGCTTCCATTGCATCATGCCGTCTGTGAGATCCTGAGTAAAAGCAGACGGTTAAATGTTAACATGCCCTCAACAATGCAGGCTGAATTTGACAATAAGTTAGACTGAAAGCAAATGATTAAAATCTCATTGCTGACAAAAAATGATGTAGAGAAAAGAATCCGCAACTATTACAAGCCTGTAATTTGTGAATACAAGTTTATCATACCTAAACCGAATCCAAGATAAAATCACAGTAATCAAAATTTACCCCTCAATGCAACTATTTTGTATAATGTCATCATTGAGGTATATAACAAACAACTCTGGGATGAGGTAGACACCATAAGGTAAATCTTGGCATGGTAATTAAAATTGAATTGGGTGAATTGTCTTGATTTATCTCACACTTAATTAATTATAACTTAACCTACTGTCACTTCACATGTTCTCCACATGGTTCTACTGCTGTTTTCCTCAACAGCAGGTATACGCGTTTCTGTGTGTGTTTGTGTGTGTGTGTGTGAGCCAGAGAACAAGTATGTGCAGAGGACAAATGCTTATCATGTCTCAGTATCATCATTTCTTTCACTAGATAGACAGGCCGTATGATTATCAGCTAATGAAATTCAGATAAGGGTGTTTTGTGAAAACATGCCATTAGGAATGGTCAACAGCTGTGCATGTATTTTATATATACAGTGCCCTCCATATTTATTCATACCCCTCACTAAAAAGAAACAAATATATAAAAGAAAGAATGTATTTTTCTGCTTTTTTGTGTTAAACATACAATTTTCTGCCTTTTTCTGCTTTTGTGTATTAAACATAAACTTTTCTTAAATGTTAAACTTATAAGTAATCTTTAAAACAAAATTTGACAAAACAGACCTACACCAACTTTGTACTTACTGGAATTTCAATGGAAGCTATAGCCTCAAAAGGCATCAAAAGATGCATTGTTTTTCGAGGTATAAAATACGCAACACCACAGAGAAGAGATTCATCAGCATGCATAATCTTGGTTAAGGTCAGAGAGTTATCTGAAAGCTGCAGGTATACGGTCATTCATCTGCACAAGTTGGAAGATGGCTATTAAGAATCTCACAAAAAGCTGAATCTACCACATACCACTGTTGTGTCCATTATTAAGAAATTTAATGCTTCTGGTACAGTGGCAGCCCTGTCACACCTCAGGCTGTGAGAGAAGTGGTTTGGGAGGCAACTATAAATCCAAAGGCAGCAATTAGACTAAACACACTGAGATCTATAGTCTGCACGGTATAAATAACTTCCATTCAAATTTTCTTGCATTATTGTGGTATTCATTGCAAAGTTGCACAGTATAAGCCTCTATTGAAGGGAAACAGCACAAAGGAAGCACCTTGAATTTAGAAAACTACATGTGAATGTCAATTTGAAGCATGTCTTTTCATCAAATGAAACAAAAAATGAGCTTTTTGGACCACCTGTTTGTGGTTTGATATACGTTTGATAGTATTTCAATTGTCTTCTGGTATTCCTTAACTGTAATATATAAGAAACTGTGTTATAATGACAACCCTTATAGGTAAACATGTACTTTGGATAACACGGTTTCATGCTGACTTTGAACCTTGCAGAGACAGCCACTATCGGTAACAACACTAAGCGTAGATATCATACTTGTATCTTCAAGGTCACTAGAATGCAAATTCATTTCGCTAATCCCATATTTGCATAAAGCAGCTGTTCTTTGTTAACCTTCCACAGCTACAGGGCTTCTGCCAATCAAGAGGTCTGTCTTTGATTTTGTCTCTGAATGTTACCTGAAACAAGCAACATAAACATACATTTATGAAATATGGAAACAGCATTAACAATAAAGGCATACTTCTTGTATCACTGGAGGAAAGGAGGGTGTAATAAGGTCAGAAGGTGGGAGAACAGGGTCATCGTGGAACAAGGTGGAGAGAAATCAACCTCATGGCCATGGCTCATGTGAGCTGATGACAGAGAGGGAAGTGGAAGTAAGAAGAAGGGCATGTAAAGAGGCAGAATCAGCAAGCAGGTAACATGGAGGCCTGCCTAGAGAGGGGGGTCGGTTTGTTAAACACATAGGGATTGTCTAAAAATTGGGGCATGCAAGTCTGAGGTGCTGTTTATTAAAGCCTATTCACTTACACTCAGTTTTGCCATTCATATGTCCCTGGCTGTGAGAAAACCAGTCAGATCTGCCACCTTCAGCTAATGAATATGCTGTTTATCCAACCGATTATATGTTCATTATCCAAAGTGGATGAGCTTGAAAGAAAAGGTTGGAGGAGGGAGTATGAAGACGAAAAAGGAAAGCAAAGGGCAGGGTCATCAGGCTAATGGGATCAGGGCTCAGAAGCTATGGATGAATTCGTGGGGATGAGCTTACAAGCCTTGATGGGGAGAGCAGCTGAGAGAGGGAGGGGGAGCAGAGAATCCCTTCCTGTTTGGCTCCCGAATCAAAGCAGCATGGTCACCTGATGTATTACCTACAATGAACATGAAATGTCCTCACAGCATCACTGCAAGCTGTTATGTGCAAACTGGAGCAGAGGTGTGTGTTCTACAGAAGTCGTCTGATGTACTGTGAAGTCCAAACTTCCATATTAGCAGTAGGAATGAAGAAAGGCACAACTCCTTCACTCCAGCACTTGAGTCTTAAATATATTACTATTATAACCATTTATGTAGTTTTATTCGTCAATGATTGAGGTGAAGTCATAGAAAATGTTTTAAATAGGACTTGACATTTATCTAGGCTAAAAAGATGGACTGTTTTTTAATGAATGGTTAAGAACACACTCATTACAATCTGGTGCAGTTAAACTATAAATCATGAAATAAATGACAAAATCTATTCTTTCACATACTTGATTTTGGAGCTCAAAGATGTCAGAAATAATACAATGGCACCAGACTCTTTTGTTTCTATCAGTTCCCTCTTCTTCAAAGTTTGTCTAACAGGAAGTTGAGGTCTCAAAATGTAAAGCTTCTCAGTGGCTTTTATCTGTCTTGCTGTTGTATAGTCAATATATAAATACAAAATGACACTTTTGATTGGTCAGGGTTTTAACTGTAACATCTTAACAATTGTTCCATTGTTTTGTCTGTTTTTTTTCTTCTTCTGGTCATACTGGGGCTATCAGGAGGCTTCTCTCTTGGGAAAAGTATTTTCAGTAAACGCTGAAGGAGTCTCCATCTTGAGAATCCCACCAAAAGCTTTATTCTTAAGTGGGTCACAAGGTCACCATCAGTTCTGTGTCTTTAGGTGACCTTATATCTGTTGGTTCTGTGTGGAACATGTCCAGTGTTTTGATTTAGTTTTAAGACAACACTTTTTTCTTTTGAGTTCAGCTGTCAGAGATCCAATATTGCTCCAGGGGAGGTTTGTGCATCTGGACGTTTTCAGTCTACCTGAGTTATGGACCATCACGGTGGATTCATTGCTTGAATTGAGCAAACATGTCTTCTCCTAACAGTAGGAGTGAGTGATTAATAGAGAGATGAAAATGTTTTGGACATGCACATGTACCTCTTATACTTAAACTATGTCATGCTCCTAACATATACCCTTTCATGTGTACATAATAATATATACTGTATGTACATTATGTATATTTCGTTATCATTATGTATATTTTGTTATAACTGTTGTTATCAGAAGTTCTCAGGCAAAGTAAATACATCTAAAGTGGTCTAATGCAACCAATAGCTAAAAGTCATGTGTTTACTCTGTATTGATCCTTTTACAGTTTAGTGAGTCTGTTGCAATCTTACTTTGGGTGGGGAATTTTAAAAAATACAAGATATTTCACAACACAAAAAAAGAGAGGTTTGCATTGGCTAGATGTTTTTTTTTTTATTTACAGGCAGACAAAATTCTTCCTGCAATGCAAAAAAGACTCTGCTACGAATCTCTGAAGCTGTAAGTCATAGCTGGCACCACTGATGAGAATAGGGTTACTGGGGGGTGGGTCTCCACTCCTGAACCAGGGGTGTAATATATTCATGGCAATTATGCAGGACACAATTTGTTGACAATATGCAATGTTGCCATTGTTATTTTTGAGACCTTTTGACAGGTTGTCATGTGATGGGTCTGGATCTTGACCCCATGCTCACCCAATGCTACTTCCCTCCATTCCAGTTACCACTTTCTATGTGTCCAAAAAATGATCTAACCAGGACTTTACTCATAGCTGCTTAGCTATTCTTTTCTTTATACCTTGGTCAAAAGTCTCCCTCTATTAGTTTGGGGTTTCCCCCCTTCCCAGGCTAGCTTATTATGCAGCCTCCCTTCTCCTTGAAGGGATTTGTTTCCTCTGGGATGCCTTTGATCAGGGGGTCCTCAGCATACTGGCCATCAACCCACTCCACTATCTCTTTAGCTGTTGTTGACACCTGAGTAAGAGAGGTGAAGAAAAGTAATTAGGTAATCTGTCCTCTGTGTGAACACACCTTCATCTGTTAGTTCTTTCTCCTGACAGACAGAGCGTTCTGCCTCTGCCAAAGAGTTACATGGGGATACTCACCGGCATTCTCTCAGTTTTCACTTCCTTCTTCAACTGGTCTAACTCCATCTTGAGAATGTCTTTATCCGACATGTCCCGTGCCATCCTGACCTATGAGTGGTCCACAGAAGTGGGGCAAGAGTGAAAGCAAGAGGAAAGGAAAAAGAGAAAGGGCTGAGCCAGTCACAACTGTAAAAGCAAGAGTCAATGCAAGAATGCCTTAGTTTGCTCTGTTCCCATCTCCACTCTCTCTTCACCAACCTCGCTAAAAATGCTTTCCAGTTACAAAAGTCATTGTGCAGGGGGTTGAGGGTAATAATCCAGTTTGTTTTGCTTATATTTAGCAACACTTTTTAGACACTTTTAGTAAGGATGAAAGACAGTCTATAGAACACTTTTTTTCTTAATTTATATACTATATTTGTATACTACAGTTGTATGTGTCTGTCATTATATTTATAACTTGGTCCTATTTTTTGGTTATGCACTTTCATGGTCCTCCATTGTTTGTTGTTTCTCCTCAATTAGTTGTTTTGGACAAGTGTTTTTACATCAATACTGGGCTAGGATGCCCTCTTGTGGGTAAAAGAAGCACTGCATGGATTAACCTCCAGATTGAAAACAAGCTAATCTCCACTAAATCCTCAGTTTACTTCCTCTGTGACCGTTGACCAATGATGTTGTATGACAGTCTGTTGTGCTTGCTCCTATCCTGACCAGTCAATATTATCCTTGGCTGTGTCACCACAGAAAAATTGAAGTTTTGCCATTCTCTTTAATGATGCCATTCTCCTCAGGAATTGCTGAGTACAATGACCTTAATGATCAAAAAGACTAAAAAGCACACCTATCCAGTCTCACTAGACTGAGGGAGGAATGATTTCAATACAACAGAGATGCAAAGGAAGATCAGCTGTGGTGTGGGAAATCTCAGCAATACTGCACTGCTCTCAACAACACCATACAATCCAACTTCTTCAAAGTTTCCATTGTAAAAAAGACCTTTAAGTGCAAGTTTCATGTTAATAAATTCTACCTGGGCTAGTACCTAAGTAGAAATATTTTTGACAGGTGTGTCAACATGGTAAAATACAACATACAAAGTACAAATAAACTATATGATGTATATTACATCTTGCATGTAACACAATACATACCAATCATTATTTTGAATTCTTGAACATAATACATACGTACATACGTTAATGTTATACCATTATGTATTTACAGTATATGCTGAAATATGTTAACAAAGCAAAATGTACAAAATTGTCAGTAATTAATACAAATTTCAGAAAATGCAGTATAGTCTATATTTTGACCTAAATTGTCAAATCATATCCCTAAGATTTTTGAATTGCTACATAAACTAGTTTACAAGAATAACTGCACAACTAAGACATTAATCATGGAGATTATTATTACTAAAATTATAGTACAGTATTACTTATTGCTTTTAAAATCATGTAGATCTTAGCTTAGGTATAACCTAACATCTGTGCTATCGGCTCTTTTATTGCCCTGAAAGACATAGACTGTGTACATGTTGTAGGAAACCTAAGTCTAAACTGACAGCAAGGTACATATATAGAACAAAACAACAATAACAGAACAATAACAGCACAGCACCTCACAAGCCCAGTAAAACACATCTTGCTACTGCATCCTTAGATATTCATCTGTTGTAATAAAGAGGATATAAAAACATAAATACAAAATGCATTTCCACGTGTCCTTGCTGATACATTATCCCTGTGAAAACCAAAAGATGCGACTTACTTATTGGATGGGGGGACCCCGCTACAAAGGCAAGAATCTCTTCTAAATGATCATTGAAGTAGGCTCACTGCCCAACACAGATTGACTGGCCCTGGTCTGACCCTCTCCTCTTCATAGGTTTCTCCAGATGGCTGTTGGGAAAGGGGAGGAGAGAACAACTGATATCACCAATCCCCTGATCAGATTAAGCGATCAGCCCAATTGACCTACCAAACATCAACCACAAAGCCAATTAGCCTGGAAAACTAGGTAAAGAAGAATAGGGGAAAGAGGCAGAACTGGGTAACCCAGGCCCACTTCAGTGCCAGGGCCACATCAAGAAGGCCTGGCTCGCAATCTCAGTTCCAGTTCATCCCAAAGGTGCTCGATGGGGTTGAGGTCAGGGCTCTGTGGGGGCCAGTCAAGTTCTTCCACACCGAACTCATCAAACCATGTCTTTATAGTCCTTGCTTTGTACACTGGGGCACAGTCATGTTGGAATAGAAAAGGGCCTTCCCCAAACTGTTGCCACAAAGTTGGAAGCATAGCATTGTCCAAAATGTCTTGGTATGCTGAAGATTACCCTTCACTGGAGATAGGGGGCCTAGCCCAAACCCTGAAAAACAGGTGTGGCCAAATACTTTTGTCCATATAGTGTATATGCTCACGACTGGAGTCTCATTCTCCACTCGTCTTGTCTGAGGTCCTGAGCCTTAGTTGTAGCACTGCTTCGCTGCCTGGCATGTTACTTGTTTCCACTGGCATTCAGCCCAGTTCTCTTATCAGAAACACCTGAGCTAATGAGATCAGTCTACACTTTCTCACCTCTTCCTAAACTAATTAATCAAAGAAAGTGTTCATTTTACAATGTGACTGTGAGAGCCAAGGATTGGGGTCTTGATAAGGCCCGCTCAAGAAATGAATGGGCTAAATAAATAACAGGATATTGTGGTGTCCAAAACATATTGCATAGCGGAATAAAGATGAAATAAAGAATAAAGAATCTAAAATTATCAATATCCATGTGTATTAATGTTTCATTATGTTTTCGTAAGGATATGAGACATTTGGTTCAGTTACTTTGGTTAGTCGTGAGTCAGAGTATCAGTATAATAGTGCCTTGAATAAAAAGGTGAGTAAAATAAAGGTAGAGATGACATATTCAAATTGTTACATTTGAAGTCTTTAATTAAGAACAGGAGGGCAGGGGTAGACTCGGGGGTAGAGTCCATCACAGCCAGAAAATGATGAGAAGTGGCATGCTCCATAGTTTGTCCTGGTTTTCAAAGTCTGACATTGTTCTTGTCCTGTGTGTTCTCACAAAGGCCTTTTAACCCAACATCATCATTTTAGTTTACACACTAACACAGAGAGACCAGTTCATCTGAATCCAAGCTCTTTGAGGTGTTTGTGTCATCCTTTAAGCCAATTGTAGGATATGACCTGCCCTTGTCCAGCCAGGATTAAAGACTGAGCGCAATCACCCTTTATTTAGCCCAGACGTCCATCCGGAGCTTCCAACAGTTGACGCCCAGATGTCCTGCACAGCTAAATGTTAAAGACGTTGTTATAAACTGATCAACTCCAGCGGCCATGGTAGAAGCCAGTGATTGCTTATAAAAAAAAAAAAGACAAAAGGTGTCAGTCAAAAGCCACTGAACTGTTGATCATTTACGCTGTTCCACCATTAGAGGATGACAAATGCTTCAAGGTTCATGAAATGAAAAGAGTAGGTATGGATTAGCGACATTAACTCATTGCCCCAATTTTGAAGAAAACAGAGCACACTCATATTCAATATTCATGTTCATTATAGACAAGGGCATTAATCAAACGTATAACTCTCATTAGAATATTCAGTAGGTAATTTTTTCACAGGAAATACTAATAAGAAAAGGACACATTTTCTGGATCTAACCCATAATAGGATTGGATAATTGATCCTTCCAAGGGATATGGTTTGGAATCCTCAACTTGGAGCTTAAACATGGACGCAGAACCTTTTTCCATGTGCGTGTAGCAAAAAAATGCCACAGTACTGAAGACATGAACAAAGGAGGAAAATGATTAATTTTATGGTGAACTGGAATAATAAATACCCTGGGGTGAAGCAGCAGGAGCATCATGAGAAAGAGCAACCCTTTTTAGCTATATTACAACATGTAGCAGCTTCAAAAATCTTCTTTAAGTCAGCACAGTAAGCTTTCTGAGTGAATGGCATGTGACCTACAACAGTAAATGGGTTAAGAACCACTAAAGAAGCGGAGTCATGGTGTAACATTCATTAATAAACCACCGTATGAAGGTATGTTTTCTGTGGCCTACTGTTTGTCAGAATACGTAAATTATTAATTAGTTAAAACCACAACAAAAGGTATAGGTGTACAGTGTAGCTATCTTCTTCCAAGTTCACAATAACTAGTTTGCTTAGTTATCAATCAACACATTTTATGTATTATTCATGACTGTTATGGTGGGCAGAGGCATGAAAATGGTCTTAATCAACATAAAAGGATATGCAGAAAAAAAAACAGAAACAAACATGGATTTTGCCCTTTAGCATCCAAACACTTGGCATAGGCACATCTACTCAAATAAATATAAATATAATGTGTGCTTTTATTAATCACATACATCTTATGAAATATTGAGACATCTCTTATTGTCCACCATAAAGTTCAGCATAAAGTTCAACAGTTTGAATATTACTATGCAACTGGTCAAGAGTCACATATAATTGGGCCAATCATTCAGTTAAATGGGATAATGACACATAAGGATCAAGCATTGACATGGCCTAAGTAACCATAGCAGCTATGGTTGGAGGTGCACTTAACGTGCAGGGGAAAGACTGTGTATCTCCATCTTGTGGACTGCTGTGGATATGCAGGGTTAATTTTGTCTTTGAGGCAATGTCTGTATTTCCAAGGTAGAAATTCATCCAAATGGAGGAAAAATGAGTCTAGGAAATGTCAACAAATTGTCAGACTTGGTGGTGTGGATTCAGTCTCGGCGGGACCTTAACTAAGAAATAACACACTTAAGTATTAAATATTACAAAATATGACTGTGTAGTGATCATGTATATACAATGGATCTAAAAAGTCTACATACCCTTTCAAAATTTCTTGTTTTTGGTGTCTTAAATGCTGAAATTAAGGCAAGTGAAGTCAGAACTCTTTAGCTTGATTTACACATTGTAATTAACAATGTCTAAGTGAAAACCAAATGCCCTAGTTTTTCATAAAAAAATAATTAAAAACCAAAAACTTTGAATGTTTTGGTTACATAAGTACGCCCCTAAATTAATGCTTTGGTGGAAGTTCCTTTTGCTTCGATAGTGAGTCTGTTTAGATAAGTCTTCTCACATCAAACTCCTGCAGCTAATCCAGAATGTAGCTGTACGACTTGTCCACAATCTCCCTAAATGTAGTCAAGTGACACCCTCCTCACCTTGCTTCACTCGCTTCTTGCTACAGGAAACCTTGGTGCTGGCATATACGACAGTGAATGGGATAGCCCCCCCATACCTACAATGAGTCTTCAAACCATACCTAATGGACATATCTCTATGCTCTGCAACTATGGGGCAACTGACTGTCCCTTCCCAATGGGCTCATTCCTCTCAGACATGATACCTGTCTGTACTAGTCACCCAGTGGTGGAATGAATCCCCCACAGGGGTCAGGACAGCAGAATCACTGCCATCTTCCAACACAGACTGAAGACCCACCTCTTCAGTCTCCCTCTCCGTTCCACCTCAGTCTCCACCCCCTAACACCTGCTACTTGAATTACTTGGTGCTTATTTTTAGTGTAGTATTGTGATATGTTATGGATATTGTGATCTAGCAACTGTGATGTATGATAGTGTGCTTACTTGGCTTCCCTTAGTTTCTAGGCTGTCTGGTTTCAGGTTAGCACAGGTTAACTTCTTGTAGTGCTTGAATGGTGTGCTCACACTCACTCGTCTGGAAGTGTTGTTAGCCTTGTTTGACACTGTTGCTCATTCAACTTGAATGAATCCATGTCTGTTCTCTTGTGCATATAAATCGCTCTGGATAACAGCATTTGCTAAATGAATGTAATATAATGTAATGTCATAAAAATTTACTCCCATTGCATAGACTCTGTATTTGTAATGTATACAGAATGTAACAAGCTAGTTTGTTGGTTCAAGTTAAGCTTGAATTTAAACTAATTCAAATTGATCCGTTTTATGTTGTCTAATTTACATGTCGCAGAAAACAAGTAATTAAAATATAAATAACATTAATCAAATTATATGAGCTCTAAATTTGTTTCATGTGTTTCATTTGATTCCTTTACTCTGGCACTCATTGCGCTGTTTTGAAGCTGGATCTTGTTAGTTGCCCTATACCCTGTAGTTGTATAAATTAGCTAGTCTGCTAAATAAATAAATGTAAATGTGAATGTCATGTAACAACATTTTTCATAAATAAAATCATAACTGAGAAATTTTCAGGAGCACAATCACACATCCAACTTTCATTTATTTCATAGAGAACTTAATGTAGGATAATTGCAGCTGATAACTTTAAACCGACGTCAAATACTTACAAGGTTTTAGTTCACTGATGAATTAAAACGATATAGTGGAGCGCACTACGCGAAATCTGACGCTCACTATTTCTACTTCCGCCCCCAACAATCATGGCGGCCATCAGCAGAAAAGAAGTGCTGAGGTTGTTGTCCCGGTTTGGAGCGATTATTTTGACCCGATTTGGGTTTTGGAACTGTTTCAGTATGCTGATGTTGTTTGCAGAGCGGGCGGATATTAAAAGGTAAATTTCTAGATACGCACATTTATGGAGCCCATATTACTAGATAGCTGCAGTAGTAGCCTAGCTACTAGGCAGCTTGCTGGCAGAGCGCATTCGTTTTAAACAATTGCTAGCATGTTAGCCAAGCATCTAGACTTCCAAAAGTTAAATAGCTAGCTGGTTAGCTAACTGTGGACCTGGAACATAAAAAATAATATTTGGTAGATGTGTCATAACCTGTGTGTACGTCGCTAATTGTAGGTGAGAGATTGTAAGTACTCTTGCATGTACGAGTTTCTTTATTAAGTTTGGTGGCGAGTTTCCGTAACGTTAGCTAAATTTATTATCTAGCTACCAAGCTGGCTGTCTCATCTAATGGTGAATTTGACAAGGATGGAATAAAGTAGGTCGCTAGCTAGCGAATTTCGCATCGGCATGTGGTTTTGACTTTTTCCACTGTGCTTTTGAATCCATCTCTTGGCTGTGCCTTAGAGTGTGCCATACTATAAATTACAGCGCTAGTGGGTTTTCAAACATGTCGTTTTACTCCACACCCTCTCTTTGAAATGATGTCTGGTACTTCAATGTTTTTGCCACGTGGCATTTTGTTACCGTAGGCCTGCGTGTCATGTTAGAATTTTTAAAAATGGACTGTAAGCATTCAGCTGTTAGTCTTGAATGTACGAAACACCTATAATTAGGACATAAGCCTATAAGGAACTAAAGTAAACCCTCTGAGAAATGCTCTTTTATCTGTCCACAGAAAGCCTGATATCCAGGTGCCCTATTTGTATGTTGATATGGGAGCTGCTGTGCTGTGTGCCAGCTTCATGTCCTTTGGCGTAAAGAGGAGGTGGTTTGCACTTGCTGCTGCCTTGCAGTTGGCTGTCAGCACTTACGCTTCATACATTGGAGGTCAGGTTCACTATGGTGATTGGCTGAAGGTGAGTACTGAAGTGACAGAGGTGTTCATCTCTCGAAGAGCACCCTGGCTAAGCCTGACCCTCCCCTTTGTGACCCACAGGTGCGAATGTATTCTCGGGCCATTGCTGTCATAGGTGGTTTCCTTGTACTGGCCAGTGGAGCAGGGGAAGTGTATCGGCAGAAGCCCCGCACCAGGTCCCTGCAGTCTACCGGACAGGTCTTCTTGGGGATCTACTTGATCTGTGTGGTGAGAACTCTGAAAAGCTTATTGCAAAGGCTGGCCGTTCTGGACCTGCTCCGTTAATATGACTTTACGGGAATATTCAAGTGATGATAATGCCATGACATCAAAATGTCATGAGAATGCTATGTGTTTTTAGCATTTTACACACTCTACTTTCCCATGCACTGTTAGAGCAGCTTCAAAGGGAACCGTGTATGTCTTTGCAATGGCACAGACCTTGAGATGGTGCAATGGTACACATGTATGCATTGCTTTAGCATGCTACAACTAAATAATCTTTGTGGTAGTTTTAAATGAACTTCCATATACAAATTTTCTGAAGAGTGGGGAAAAATATGTCTCAGATTCTTTGTTAAAGGTGCAAATTTATAGAAATATGTCCAGGTGTTTCATATCCAAAGGAATAATTACATTTTAATAAACTAATAAGCACTTAAAAACCAACCAGAAGGTAAGCTGTAACTTATTTAGTTTCTGTCAAAAATGCCATTATTAACCAATTAGCAAATTAGCAGAAGAAACACATTTCATTGTGAAAAGGGGTACATGGACACCAAAAAGGGGGGAACCTGTGCTCTGTCCAGGGCAGTCAAAAGTTGCAGTCTGTTTTTCTGTAAACCTTTTTATTTCAACACAAAAGTATAATTCATCTGAGAAGCAACTCAGTCAACTATTTCTGCTCTTTTTTTCAATACGTTTCAACATGCACAACTTCCATGTCAAAAACACATTTGCTGTTGACATGTAATGTTATACCTGAAACTGGATTCAATATTAACACTTGTGTACGTGTGTAATTTTGAAAGAACTGGGCCTCATTCAGCAAAATAGAGGTGACTTCAGGTGACTTTATCACCACCCTCCATAAGTGTGGCTGATGAGCAAGTAATCACTGTATTGTAATGGTAGCCATGTTGTCTTAAAGCAGTTTCTCAGTGAGGTAATGTTGTCCTTTGCCAGGCATACTCCCTCCAGCACAGCAAGGAGGATAGGATGGCCTACCTGAACCACATCCCTGGTGGGGAGGTCACCCTGCAGTTGCTATTTGTGCTATATGGGGTGCTGGCCCTCTCCTTCCTCTCGGGCTACTATGTGCGACTGGCCGCCCAGATCCTGGCCACCCTGCTGCCACTAGTGGTGTTGTTCATCGATGGCAACATCGGGTACTGGCACCACACCCGACGTGTGGAGTTCTGGAACCAAATGAAGCTGATCGGGCAGAATGCAGGGATCTTTGGGGCGGCGCTGATCCTGGCCACCGACGGCTGAGTATGCTGGTCCTCAGGAGCGCAGCAGCCCGTCCAGAGAGGGGAGGGCAGGCAGGTGTCCCGGGGAGGGGGGTGTGGGCAGCCACCATGTCACCGCCATCCTTTTAGCCCTAAAGACTGAACCAGGCATTCGGGGTGGGGATGTGGGTTGGATGGGAGGGGTGATCTCTCCTCGGACCACTCTGCCATTGGGTGCTCAGCCTCCCCTCTGTCCTTCTGTGCAGCTTACCTTCTTCACGCAAAATACAGGGAGCCCTGATTTTCATAATCTTGAAAATAAAAATATAATGTTTACATGTTTTTTTAAAAAATGTAAATGAGGGGGTTTTGTTTGTTCTACTTTTTCCATTGTGTCTGAGACTAAAAATCATGGTGTGTTTATGAGTCTTAAGTTATAGATGGTAAAACTGATGAATGAAAATATAATTTAAAAGTTGTATTATGGTCCATTAAATGCAGGTTTTAATATGCCACCGCGTGATGAATAAAGGGAAACCAATATTTTGGTGTTTAAAGTTGCTCTCAGCTGATTTAGCCTTACATGTAGTATTCCTTCTTTGCAGTAATTTCTTTTAACATTTTAGGGCTGTTTTAACCTGCATTATTTGTACTGGTTTAAAACTGACAGAAATGTCTTGTCAGTGATTAAACATTCAATGTTTTGTACACATTACTAAACTTATCTTGAAATACAGGAACTAATTTATATCTTATAGAGTCAGTGCATATGACTTTATGTTTCATGACTTTCTCTTGGATCATCAAATTCTAAGGGAAAGAATGTGCGCATTTGTTGGTTTACATTCAGCTTTGTATGATATACTTGTTTATTGCTTTTTGCGTTTTCTAGTTTGTCTGCAGGTGATTTGTTTCACCTGTACTGTACAGTCAGCAGGTACGCTGCCGTGCTGGTGTCACAGACTTCCCTATTTTGCATTACATTTATGTATTGCACTTTGCTCTGCTTTGTATGAAATATGGCTGATGTTGTACAGTGGGACAGAAAATGCAGTACTTTCATAATATAAGGCAACCAAATAGAAATGGGGTGTTTTTTTGTGGAATATTTGAGCAAAAGAAAAAAGCCTGGTTTCATAGGGATTCACTCCTTGTCCTGGATGTACTTTCATTAAAATGTCATTTCCACCGTAGGTTATGAACACTGATAAAACTTTTCATCAACTGCTGTTTGTTAGTGGACAACAACTCATAATGAAAACACACCACAGTTTTATGTTGTATGTGTTATGAGGACTCCACTGATATGCAGTATTACATGACTATGGTGTGATTTAAACTTTGATTACATTCTTGATTGTGTTCCTAAAGTAAGCCAAGTTTATAGTGACATAAGAAATTGAGATATTTGGGTTACATCCCCTGCTCAAGTGCCCTACACTGGATCTGAACCTGCCTTGTCATCCTAGTTTATATATAATGAAAACAATGAATGAAAGCATAAAGTACTGTAAAATAAACATTTCAGGATCCACCAAAATGAGGTACATATTATGATGTGGATTCAGTATTTTACTATTGCAAAAATGAATGCTTGTAATTCTTCAAGCTTTTTGTTTCCCCCGAATGTTACACAGACATTTATAGATATATTCCATTCCATTTTTGTTCAGTTTGATGGGACCTAATTGCAGCATTATTGTCGGGCCATATTTATTATGTGGATAAAGACTATGAGATGAATGCTGCTACTTGCAATAATTGTTCTAAAAGAAAAAAGGGTTGCCCTGAAGTACTCTGTTCCACTGTAGGCTAGTTCAGTTAAAGTGAAAGAAGTGTTAATGATATCACCAGTGTCTTTAGTATCTTGGTAGGTTGCTTCTTTCTGCTTGTCCCTGACTGACAGGCTAGGATGTGAGGTTAAACAGACAGGCAGTGTCTCATGGTGTCACATCATGAACAGGTGGCAGCTGAATCTGAAAGTTATTGCATGTATGCTTACTGAAATCAATAACTAGAACATCTAAAGCTGTGCTGCTTTTTAATGCTTCCTATAAACTTTGTGTTTTGCCTGCTGTTTAAAGGTGCTCAGGGTGGTTTTAAGAGAAAATAAATCATTGAGAAGGTGTGTGGTTGACCAGACCAAGCACTTATTCAAGCACTGTATACATTGTAAGAGCTACTGACAAAGCATGTCTGATATATCCAACTTAATTAAGTTAAAAAAAAAAACATGTTAAACTACTGACACTGTTTGAGAGCTGCCCTAAGTGATATTTAAAAGGCTATGGTAATAATAATATAATAATAATGACTGTTATAAAAAGGTACATGGCATCTGATTAATTTTATCAAGTGTTCAGCTTAATGTGATACAGAGGACTTAGGAAGGTTAATTGCTATTAAGCTATTGAGCTATTAATTGAAAACTGAAATACAGTTGGCAATTATGACAATTATGTTAAATGTCTTTTGTGAATGAATTGTGTTTCTGATCATTGAACAACCCATTATTTGTAGTTGATTAGCACACTACATCACTAAACTATCATACTGTTGCTGAAATATATACATCAGAAGCACTGCTTTTGGTACCAGGAATTATTCATATGTTTATGTACATGTAAAGTAACCGTTTTTAAACACTGTTGGGTCATGGAAATAAGCATTTTCATTTTGAATTTGAGTTAGCAGTTACACCATTGACTACACCTCCCTATTCCTCAAATGTCATTTAAACTAATATCAATTTTTGTTGCATACGAGAGCTATGTGCAAAGTTACAAGATTTTTGTTGGTCTCAAATGCATCTGTACCTTGTATAAGTGACCTCATGGTGTTACGTCTTTACCTAAAATGCCCACTGAATTTACAGGCTTTTGTAGGATTAGCAGGGAGCATTGAGTACATCAGAAACCATCAGAGACTACATGACTTACTGTAGGGTGACACAATCACATCTGAAAATGTATGCAAGTGAGAGAATGTGTTATAAGGAAATGTTATAGTACATGTGCAAGATATGAGGGAGATGAACATGTGTGGTTGAAATCAACCAATGAAAGCAATGTTAACATATTAGCATTCCTATCTGTAACTTACATAATGATTTATTCCCAAAACCAAATTATCAGTATTGCAGAAGCTTGTTGTTAAAAATGTAGTTATTATTGGATATTAATATTGCAATGTCAAGGAGAAGTTTATTATTCTATCAATAGGTGACAACGGAGTAAATACAGAACTGAAATACAGAATCATTACAGTGAGTGAGTCCCGTTTTTCTTCTTTTGAAATTCAGATACATCTGGCTTACGATAAGGACTGTGACACTAAATATTCACATTTAATCTTTTTTAATTTGTTACTGAACTTTATATGGTATTAAAACATCCCATCTATTTTCCTGTTGTAGTATTCATACACAGTGCAAGAGATTATCATTAATCTGTATTGAAACAGTCATTTTAACCTGAGCATAGGAAATGCTGAAGCAACCAGAGTACCTACGACCAGAGGACATGCAACAGAGAACTGAGACCTGGCCAAAAGATCCTCTGATTGTTGCTTGTTTCCAGCAGTAAGCTCCTTGCTGAGTGGCAGGGGTTGTATGAGGTCCTTATGAAGAAAGGTGACCTGTCATGTATCTTGCCTGGGCACAGTGAAGGCATCACAAGTGGACCATTGAAGGAATAGAAGGTGAGCCTGGTTTCCCCCAGTTGTCAAATATCAACAATCCTGATCACAGAGATTTTGTCTTAACCTTGTGCCCCCTTCCTTAATTTGGTTTTGTCGGAACTTGCTGCATCTGTGGCTTGCCATTTTTTTTGATACACCTAAAAGCACTTGGTTCGCAAGGTAGAGGTGGAGGATGGCATGGAGCTCACCAACTTTGCCATACTGACAACACCACAACAGCCAGTCATCTACCACCTCAACAAGCCAAGAATTGACACAGGTATGTGGTAAGTACGCAGTCCTGTTTGGACAGCAGCCAGGGTAAAAGTACATCATTGAGCATACCGTCTACCTGAGGGACCCAATACTCATTGAAAAAGGGCTCCACATGGTTCCAGTGAGATTGTTTGAGGCATTCAAGGAAGAGGTCCAAGAAGAGGTGTGATTGAGCCTTCAAAGAACAGCTGGTGTAGTCCCATAGTCATCATGTTTAATGAACGTCAGGCTCAATGCAGTCTCCAGTTTGATGCCTACTCTATGCCCCAAATAGAAGACCTGCTGGAGAGGATTGGCAAAGCATAGTCAGTTACCAGCATTGATCTATGTGTACTGATCTAAGGCATACTAGCAGGTCCAATGTCTGATGGACCAAGTCCTGTAGGGGTGCAAGGAGCTCTGCGGTTTATCTAGAGGACATGTTGGTTTTCAGCGCTACCTGGGATGACCACTTTTGACAGATCTTAGACACAATCAGATTAACATACGTTTTTAGGTCTCAAAACAAAGTAAGGCAGCTAATTGCTGAGTACCAGAGCTGCCAGCTGTTGCTCTAAACTGAAAATGTCACTGTATCTCAGAGGTGACCACATTAATCTGGCATGTCCCAAAATGGACTCTATGCTCCATATTACGCATTGTTTTTCATAGGTTTAAGTGGAGGAAAGACTCTAAGTACATGAGTACAGGGATGTTTTGCAGGCCAATTATGGTGTTTTATCCCCACCAACTGGTGGGAGGGAGGAATAAATCCACTTTATTCTTATGGGATTACAAATAGGGAACGTGTCATTTTAGAGTGAGCTGTAGTCTGCCAATTTATGTTTTTCTAAGAATTTTCTGTTTTCTGGTCAAATATTCTGAATACTCTGCAAGGGGCCTGTGTCAGAAATTCTCCATTTCTCTTTTAAGAAGTGCACAACCTGATGAAAGTTCTCACCTGATGAAATATGACACATTTTCACTGATCAAAGCAGATAATTTAAATGCATTTACTTGCCTCACAATTTTTTTGTCTGGCAAATTTCTCACATTTTCCTTAAGAACAGACCCTCAAATGACCTCAAATTTTCCTTCAGCTGATGATGATTTTTAGCTGCTGTAGAAAATAGACCTCTTTGACTGTTGTGAACAAGATACCAGTCTCCAACATAGCAGGGTTATTCAGTGCCAAGGGTGAAATAATACTTTTGCTGAGTGAAATAATAAAAGTCTGAATTTTAAACATTTAGAAGCAATATGTGTATTTTGAAGAAGCATTTTTAAATTTGATCCCTGTGTATTGTATGTTGTTGAGGCAGCAGTTAGGACTACTTTGGCTATATCTACAGTTGCAATTTGCGGATATATCCAATTGGAAGAGAAATGAATGTTGTCAGTGTTCAGTAATGGTCTCAGTTATTTCAGTTTTGCCTTGCCTGTTGCCTCCAGAATCCTATTCTCTTATATAAAACATTAAGTCTGTCATTTGGATGTTTGATCTTCAGTCACTGAAAGCTGGTGTATTAGATAACAGGGATTGCACCGGTATAAACTCTAGCTTTAACCTACGTCACAGGAGTTCAAAACAAACAGCATACACTGATGAATTTTTTTCTCAAAATCAACCTGAGCCTTTATATAAGGTTTGACTGTGGAGCTGAACAGTTTACTTGATCAAAATCAAATTAATGCCTTGGGAATCTGCATTGTTAAACTATTACCCACAAAACAAATTCTTAGGGCCGTTACTCAAGAGACAAAAGAGAGGCCTGTTTTAATTTGTTGTGTATCAAAGTACTTTAATCCAGACTGCATTGTATGTTGGCATGTATAAGGGCATCTCACAGTGACTAACAGTATGCTGTATATGGTCACTGTGAGGAAACAGGCCACGTTGCAGTAAGGAGCAGAGGCAAAGATGCCACCCAAGCAGTGAGAGGAAAAGGTAGAGAACTAGCAGAATAGGGAAAAATTGGAGAAACCACGTGGACCAGAGAGGAGGACCTTAAAGGGAGTGTGTCTTCCCTGACCTGTGGTGCATGGGAGATGGAATATCTGTCAATTGTTAATTGTAATTATTTATCATTGCAATTGTGTGTGTACATGTGAAGCCAGCCATTGGTTAATAAAACAAACATGCCCATCAGACACGCATTAAATACAGGTGTTTGTGTACTCTCTCTGTTATACCCTCTATAAATCATTTTGTTCACAGGAGGCCATGATTTGTGTTTGGCCACCAGGATTTCTGACTGATTTATTATTATCTGTAGTGCTAATGGTAGTACTGCCACTACTGCTGGGTAGTTTTTATAATACTTTGCTTCCTTTTGGAGTTCTTTCATGGAAGGTGAGATAACCAACCATAATCATTTTATAATAATAATAATAGCTACAAAATGATACTGACTGGTTATCACACCTTCCATAGAAGAACCCCAAAATATGCCAAATTTTGTGACGAAGCTGTAACTCTAAATACAAATCTCACCTCGTTTTAAAACATAGCACTATTGCATTTTCAGCTCTTTGATCCTTTTTGTTGATTCCCATCCAGACTTGCTGCAGGACACATTATTATGACACCACAAGCTAGACAGAGGACAGAGGCAATAAGCTGTTATTGACAGGAGGCAATAAGCTGTTGTCTCTCATTTTCAGCGATTAGCTGGCATATTTCATCTGTTTTTATTCCCATTTTTAAAAGCAGTGCAATAATCTGGAGAAATGAGCAGCTTTGTGGTTCATATGGAGCCAGAACAGCCTGGATTCATACTTTCCCCCCACATAACTCTGTGCCTTTAAGTAGCTTCCTGATCCAGATCCAATTTAGAGCCTTGACAATATATATCAGCAGACTTGGCCTCTTCCCTGAAGATCTGTCACAGCTCCTGTGAAATACAAAGAATCAGGCATGGCAACTGGTGTGTGACCATGTATCTGCCTCACCGTCATCCCATTATCCATCTACTGTTGGGGTAAATACAACATTTTCACTGGTTCTTTCTGTTGGTTACAGAAGGGCAAATTCAATCCAGGAAGGCTGCTGTCAGAGTTTTCTTGCAACCAGGTTTGGTACAGGCCTTGAAATGCATGTGTACCCTTCCCCATGCAGATAACATGATTATTCAGTATTTAATTGCTCAGTGTTATTGATAATGCTATAATGCTCAAAGCAACAGTTCTCTACCATGTATACCTGTACCACTTTAAGGCAGTGGTGTTCAAACTTTTAGCCAGATGAATTCTAGGTGGTCATGGTGGTCAATGACTTTTATGAATGTGTTTGTGGTAATAAATCAAAAATGAATCATGGTTTTTCATTACAATCTTTATTGTGGATTGCAAAAATTAATTCTCCGAGCTCATTTCTTATTGTCCTATTTCTGGATTGCAAGTTAACATCTTTTACGAAAAAACCAACATGGATTTGCAGCTGTCTGGCTATAAAAATGTTTTCAGATGAGAATAGTGTTCAGTCACTTGTGACTGGAGAGTTGACCTTGTTCCAAGTTGAGGAAGATGCAAAATGATTAACTGAAATATTTGCATAATAAAATGATAATAAAATGATCATCACTCGTGCTGGAAAATAGAATATTGCATGATTTGCATAGGCTGATCGCCACAGGCATTGTGCTGTATGCCAGTGTAGAATTGACAAGAAATGAATAGTACTGTATATAGTGAAAGAGAAAAGATACCATACAAATCCTATCATGGGATAATGTTTCATTTTGAATTCTTTCTCTTGTTTGCACTCATTGCAAAATGCCATAAGTAATATATACACACAGAAGCATTAAAAAACATAAGATGTTGGTGACAGTCTATACAAAACCAGAACCAAAAACAGATTTATTTTGTGCGCAGAAAAATGGAATTCGGATAATGTTGGGGTACCTATGACACACTGATGTTCCCATATATTATCAAATCAAAGGAGTTACAACATCAAAAATAGAGGTCAAACATCTTTATGTGCTCCAAAAATGCTCCACCCAACAAAGTGCTGACATTACATGAACTTTTATTTGTCTCTGGGAAATCATATTCAAAGCAACTCAAAGCCAAAATAATACACACAACTCAGCAAGTGTATGTGGATCTACACAACTGACACAGTGCTGGTATTTTTGGTTCATGCCAGGTGAACAGGGAGAGTATCTTGGTGTTGTTCCATGCTAGGATACTAAAAAAAAATGTGTGAAACCTGTGGCTGTGAATAAACATGATGGCATTTGTTTGCAGAATGTACACAGCCTTGCACAGGGAAGGAGCTGCTGTTTAAAGCCAACTATAATCTGTATCCATCCTGTGTTGCACCCACACCATCCACCCACGATCTAGTTATACTAGCTCAAAACAGTAGTTTGTATCTCTCACCACATCTGGAGTGTGCTGTCTAGCTGCCATCATGATGGAATTGACTGAACTGTGACAGGTCTGTGAACATAACTTGCACCAATTCGCATTTGGTTCACTTCCTGTACCTTTTCTCCTCTTACATTATGCCCATAGCACTCAAAAATACATTCCACATGGCCACGTCTGATTCCTATCATTAGATTCCAAGCTTAAACCTACTCCTTTGTCTGGAGATTTATTCTAGTGAAATTATTATACTGAAACTAATGAACTTATTTTTAAATAATCTGTACTTTTGGGGAAACACAGAAACAAAAGTCATGATTTCAGAAAAAAAAAAAACATTGGTGGCATTTAATGCCTCTGAACACTGGAAGCAAAACAGGTTTACAAAAATTAAATCTGCAGCATTAACCTTCATGACCTGCGACAGATGTTGGATGTCCTAAATTAAATCTGAATGATAAGAACACTGGGCTATATTTGGCCAGACAGGGCACAGACAAACTGCATGGCTACTGATGTTATGCTATTTAATCTCCTGAAGCCAAGCCTTGAACAGATCCATAATGTGGTTTAAAGGCAATGACAATCCATGTCCTTTAGAAAATTAAAGTAGTCTGACTCAGGACAAACACTTGCCAGCGATACAAAGATGAGCAGTGCCATGTGTTACCAGTAGGAAGCTGATGCATTTAAGCTCCTCCAAGTGATTCGACAAACCCTTATTTGAAGGGAAATCATATCAGCATGGAAGAGAGAATGCAGAACTGAATATACCATAAAGAAAGAAAACACTATTTCAATACTGAATGGCATCTTTACCCATTTCTTGGTGTATGAGGTCAGTTGAATAGATGGAATGGATTACTCAAATACAAGTTTTAGAGGACAAGATTTTATATAAAATAAGAGTGCACCATCGCTCAGAGAGCACATTTTAGCTCTCTGATGCAATCAGTCAGAGACTGAAGCAGCAGCTCATTGTTCCACGCCACAGCAAGTCATTTTAGAGGAGTACCACGGACAATCTGAATTTTAAGCTATTCTCTGATAAATCTAAATGGTAAGATTTAGCTTCTGTGCAGTTCATAACTTACAGATTGTTACAAGTGGTAGTGGTCAATACATGAAAATGAGTGAACACAGCATTATCCCTACTGACTGACACTAAACAATGAATCTGAACTGCAGAATTCTAATGATGAGCAAAAAAAGTCTGAGCAGATCATCTAATCAACTAAGATGAAGAACCACAAACATCTCACCTCATGGTGAGGCACAGAAATGCACCGGTTCAGCTGCAGAGGGTCAGAGGCAATGGTTTGCTGATTGATTTCCACCACATTCACACCACCACAAGCACAATGAGGTCGTCCCCTCTTTAACAGGCAGCGCTTAAGTTCAGTCCAGGTCACCTTTGTTTCACATTACACACAGAAAACAAATCCTCCGATACCCAGATTGCGGGACAGCGGAAAACCAAAGCCTGCGATTGTATATCACACCTGCGCTGGTTTCATGTGTCACTTTGAACAAAAATAACCTGTAAACGTGCGTAGCACTGGAAAGAAACCAACATGAGCTGAATGGAGTGTGGACCTCAGCTGTGAGTGCCAGGAAAAGAAAAAGGGAGCAGGTTACTCATCTGTTTGCAAAGATGGGATACAGATAGGCCATCAGAAGGTGTAGTTATCAGGCGGGGCACGGAAACTGGGTGGTTTGCTCACATGTCCTTCAGCCTATGAGTCCATCCTCTGGCCCAGCTTGTCACTTATCCTGTGCCTCAGCCTCAGACTCATTCAAGTTCTTGCCCTGGTTCTTCTTCCGGTTGCGCTCAGCCATAACAATGGCAGCGACGACCGTGACGAGCACGGTGATGGTAATGACAAGCACAGTGGCCGTCTCTGCCATGCACAGCTGGCTGTCCACCCATGCCAGGGAGGCACCGGCGAGCTGCGGGGGGGCATGGCAGGTAATGTTTCTGTAGTCGTCCATATGGAGGTGGCGCACACGCAGGATCTTGCTAAAGACACGGTGCAGGTCACAGTCGCACATCCACGGGTTGCCAGCCAGCTGCAGGTGGGTGCCGGGAGTTTGCAGGTTCAGGAAGGTCTTGAACTTGAGGCGCTCCAGCTGGTTTCCCTCAAGGCCCAGCACAGAGAGGCTGTGCAGCGAAGTCAGGGCCTCGGTCTCAATCTTGGAGATGTTGTTCTGACCCAAAAGAAGGACCTCCAGGCCCTGGAGCATGGTCAGGGTGCCGTCCTGCACTACTGCAAGCTGGTTAGCCTGCAGATAGAGGTGTCGCAGACGGGACAGGCCTCGCAGGGCCCTCAGCTCTATTGCCTGGATGCGGTTGTAGCTGAGGTCCAGCTTCTCCAGGTTTTCCAGCCACTCTAGGCTAGTGGAGGCCAAGTGCTCCAGGATGTTGTGGTCCAAGCGCAGTTCCCGCAATGAGGACAGACTCTGGGAGAAGTCAGAGGGCAGAGAGTGCAGCTCATTATGGCTCAGGTCCAGCTTCTCTAGAAAGGATAGGGAGGACAGTGCCTGGAACAGCAAAGGGACAGCATTTACTTTTAAACAGATACAGACCGACAGTTGGACAGTTAGTCCTCTCTTCAAAAAATAAATTGGTGTTTTACACTGATTATTGAATGTGGCACGAAAATAGACTGGGACCATCTCTGTGACTCTCCAAGCGTGCTACTGGAAGACAGCAGTCCAACAGGTCTTCCACCTTGGTAAACTATAAAGTTTTCAGAACCAACAGCTTAGGTTTCCCACTCAAGACTCAAGACAGCTAGATAGTTCAATGCTCCAAGGGAAGGGTAACCCCCAGATAGTTCAATCAATCAATCAATCAATAACATTTTCTTCAGCTTGCCACAAAACGTAACCAAACATTACATAACAATACATGTTAAAAAGTGAACTGGCTAGACATACTGTAGCACAATTATATAATTGCGTAGCACTGAAGACAAAATAATAAATCTCAAATTCCAACTCCTGAACTAATGCCTTGAGAAGTGATAAAACTAGATAATAACAAACACAAAAACTTTCAAAACAAGGGCAAATATATATATATATATATATATATATATATATATATATATATATATATTGTGTGAACAGTTATGGTGGCCAGAGCACAGACAGCGGTTACCTGGGGCTGCAGCAGCTGGACACTGCTGTTGGAGAGCACCAGGATGCGCAGGGACCACAGCCCAGTGAAGGAGTGGCTTCGCAGCTCTGTCAGCTTGTTGAGCCCCAAGTCCAGCAGCCAGGTCCCATGGGGCAAGGTGTGGGGCACACGAGTGAAGCCGCGAGCCCGACAGTCCACCAGGTTCGAAGAGCCATAGCACAGGCAGCTGTGCGGACACAGCTTGGAGGCCTGCATCAAGGCCACAGCAGAAAGCAACAGGAGGGCAAAGACGCCCACCATGGTGATGAACAGGGAGCTGGAATCTGCCGATGACGACAATCTGGGCGCTCCTTACAGCAAGCCAGACAACGTGTATAAACGAACTCCACCTGCACAGATAGCAAATAAATAGATCGATTCTCCAATACAGAAATCGGCAGAGTACATTAGAACACAGATGGTTCGTGTGAGACCTAAACTTGCAGTAGATCATCGGCACGGATCGTGGGAACTGAATCGGATTTGCTTCTGAGATTTGATATGCCTTTCAACCATCTCGCGTCAACTATTCTGCGAGAGGGTCAAGTCCAATTTGGACGGGTCCCAGAGCACAGGATTTAGATAAGCGATAATGATTTATTTTAATTATATAAACCGAGATTATACATGTAACAGCGAGAGGGAGCAGTTCTGTCTTTGCCACATGGAGGCTATATACCCGCGGTAGAAGGCAGCGTGACGTGCTTTTTCCATGGTCGTATAGCCTACAATGAAAAAACCGATTTTAAACGGCTTGTGTATCTCTGATGACATATTTCTTCCTGGCGCCTGTAAAACAGCATAACAACAGTTTTCCTTCTGTTAAAAAACCACTGCAACTGAAATGTTTTTGACAATATGCTGAGAACATGCTACCGTGAAAAGTTTAACCTTGCACGGATAAAAACACTAAACAGTTCTACGGTGGTACACTTATTTTGGCATGAATTGTTGAGAAGATTATTGAGCACTGATCTTGTACATATTTGCCGCAGTGTCAGTTTGAAAGCTCTTTCCTGGAATTATAATTTTACACTTTGTTTATTGTTGGAAATAGTGTTACCAACATGTATGTGTCAATCTCACCAACAGACAGCAGTTATACAAAATACCAGTGAATGATACTTCCCAAGTCAGATCGTTTGGGGGTAATTTCTATTTGGCACTAAATAAAACCTCTTAAATCAATCCCTTGTGAAGCAAATGGAGTCTAGCTAGTTAATAATAATTTAGAAAATCTTAACAGAAGCGCTTCTTTAAAAATTGCTTGCTGACCGAAACAAATTGGCATAGCATTTTTATAACATAAGCTAATACTGTCATAACTACGTCACTGACAAATGTCAAAGAACGAAACTCGTTACAGTTACCTTATAACATCCATCCAGAATTTCAGATCAGAATCTGGAAAGCATGTCCCTGCGCATAGTTTTAGTACTTATGCATCATTCCCAAAGATATATCTCCGGATGAAAAAATCAACACAACATGAAATCGTCGATAAATTATTCACCTCTTAACTGTAATCGCGCACAGATGACCATAAAGTCGATTCCAATAACCTGTTAAGTACAGGTCAACATTAAAAAACATTCTTGAATATGTGGTCCATCATTGTATCCTCCAAAGTGCTGAAAAAAGCATCAGCATCCACACCCTATGCAAAATGCAACATACTGTTTCTTACCTTTATTCTCAAATGTGCTTTTCCCCTGGTGTAGCCTATTATATGAGTAATAATCATTGGTTTTATAGCTGCAACAAGGTCAGTCCACATACGGAAACAACTGATGGGAACTCAAATGCAAGACAAACACAACACTCAAAGTTACTTACCTAACCAAGAGTCAAAACAAGTGAAACAAGACTCTTGACAAGTTTTCAATAATGGATAAAATGAGAAAACAAACAAGAGAACAAGGAGTACAAGCTGTTTTCTCCGCTTCATGTGAACAGTGGAAATTCGCCGAACTTGTCACTGTTAAAAACGACTGTCTTTCATCCTGGGAACAGGTTGTAATATTAAGTTAATTGCGTGAATGAAACGTTGCACAATTCAAATACAGTTTTTTTTAACTGTTTCAATTTACAAACCACTACCTTAGGTGATTTCATTTCTAAAACTGTAGAACAAAACAATGACAAATTGCACACGAGCTGTGCAATTTACATTCTACAGCGCTCTCTGCTGGAAGACAGTGAAATTGAACGCACGGCTCAACGGTAGGATGTGGCCGTTTCTTTGTAACTCAGCACATATGACTTTTGCATGCGACAGTGAAGTGGATACTTAATATTGTTTTGTTTATTTCCGTACATTTGATCAATCACGCAACTAAAAACGTCACAGCACTAATCACCCTACTTTTGTCCCATTAACTAGTTTTCATTTTACCTGTATGTGTATATATTATATGGCCAGCATTATTGCCTTACACTATATATTGTGTAGTCTGTATCTGTAGCATGGTGGATGTTATGTAAAAATGAAAGCATATACAATGTCACTGACCAGGACTTAAATTTCTTTACAAGTGCTTTGTTCAGTGGTAACACAATACTGGTGGATGTGTTATGTACGCTTTATGAAAGCTGTATGAGGCTACGCATGAGTAGATGTAACCAAATGCATACCAATGCAATAGAAATATTCATGATCTGTTTCATGGTACATTACTTAGCAGAAATTGCTGATACTCATCCCCACGACTGTCAAGTTTAATAGTCCTGAAGTTTCTTGTGATAGTTTAAAAATCAGTTAAGCCCCTTTCAACACATGATAATTCTGTCTAAAGTTGAAATATTGGTTGACATCTTAGTCTAATGCATTCATGACAAACATGGATTAACCAAGAATATCAAAAGCAGATGATATACTTGACCTGCTTTCCAAGTAATGATTGAGCCTAAACAAAGATTCTCACAATTACGCACATACAAAACGTTATTTACATAATTCACTTTCTGCTTTTGGTGCATGGAAGTGCATGTTTACTTCAATATACGCCGTGCATTGGTGTAGTCTGTTGAAAAGCTTTGTGAAATGCTTCTGATATTCTTTTGCAGGTCTCCCTGAAAGTACTTATAAAGTTCTTTAACAAAAACTATTAGACTGCCTTGTTAACCAGCTGGCTAGCCTTTCATCCTGCATAACTAACTATCTACTTAATTAGTTTTCATGTTGTAATGACTTCACTGTGTTTAGGTTGCTAACCAGCTAACTCAAAGGAGGTGCAGATCCAGAGGAGGGGATACCAATGGAAGAATTTGTGTACAGGTGTGAGCAGTCAAGTATTTTGCTACCTCAACACACTTAACTGCAAATGTGAATAGAAATAATGCCTTCATTTTGAATAAGGAGGTCTGAAAAATGTACTCAATATACACATGGGGTCATTCAATCTGCATGCAAAATTGAACTGTATTTATTGCATCCTGCCCACTCACATATTTTGCAGTACATTCTTGCCTGTACAAATAGCAGTATACTGCATTGCACATTGTTTTGTGTTAAATGTTGAACATTCAGTCAAAAAATGCTATGCATATTGCAGTGTAAGAGATACTGTATCAGCAAGTACTCTTTGGCTCAAGTTTGATGAAGTTTAGAGTGAATGATGACCAGAGGAGCAAATATCCTGGTCTCCTTTTGCTTAGTCTAAAGGGATTACATGGTTTCAGTCTCTCTCCTAGTCTTATTGTATGTATTCGTACTGTATGGCTTTACATTATAGTGTGGTGCCAAGGAAATTGATACCATTGTGGTCTGCTCAAGGGCTTGCATAACCTTAAGATGATCTTATTCATACCAAACAGATTTTTCAGATATATCTAGGATTAATTTACTACTTTGGTGCAATTTCCTGATCCGAATGGACTTGAGTCAACTGTGACAACCATCAGCATACATTCTAATATTTTATGGAGTCAAAGCCAATTTCACATTTTTACAAGCTGTACAGCCATATTTCCATTTACAACTTTTTAGTAATGATAACAGTGGATTACATTAATATTGCACCTTTCAGCCTGTCAAGGTTCTCTAAGCACTTTAAGGTGAAGCAGGGTGACTCGCCTCCACCACCACTGTTTCAGAGATACACAGCATCCATTTTGCCACCACACATATGATGTGAAGGGGGAGTTATTTAGCCAATTATTTTGGGGGATTATTAAATAGCCAGATTGAAAAGAGTCTGACTAAGAACTTAGTCCAGGCACTGGGAAACCCCCTACTCTTTGTGAAAAGTGCCATGGGATCTTTAATCACTGCAGAGTCAGGACCTCACTGTAACATCTCATCTGAAAGACGGAATCACCAGCAACACAGAATCCCTGTCACTGCTCCAGGTCTTTGGTCTCCTGTTAGGTCCAGAGGGAAGAATGCCACTCACTATCTTATCAGCACCACTTCCAGCAGCAACCTGGTTTTCCCAGATGGTCTTCCAAGTATTAAAACAAGCCCAACCTTGCTTAACTTCAGCCATCAGGCAGAAGAGAGCAGCAGGCTGCTGGATAGATGTTAAAAAGGGCAACCTCTCACAGACCCTTGTTTACAAACCAGCTCAAAACTGCCCAGATCTGTCCTGCTGCTCCCCCTTATCAGCAGCACCCCCACAGGTAACCCAAAGCGATTGCACAGTGCCAAGGACAGCCCCAGGTCACCATTTGCCCTCTCACCTGTCCATATCCATTAGCCATCAACTGGAACCCCAACAGAGCCATGGATTTTGGACACTATATAAGTTGTTTGACCTCCCCTACTTCAATGCTGCACTAGTTCCTGTAGGTTGAAGAGGTGGAAACTCCAAAACTCCTTGGGACAGACTGTTGTGTTGTTGTGTGCATCTGTATCCATGTAAGTGCCTTGGTAAAAATGATTATATTACTATTGTCTGTAGAGGGGAGAGGGGGGTGTTATGCATCCTTGTTATATGTATTATGTGTGCACTGTAATTACAATTGTATTCGTCCGTTATTTGTACTGACACTACATGTTTTATTTCCTGAAGACAATGCGTTAGCATCGCACATTGTTCTTAAAGTAGCGTGCCCCGTTGTGAAGCAAACAGCAGGCGAAACAATTATTCTCCCTTAAACCAAGCTAGCCAGCATCATCAATTCCTCTGCTAGCACGCGGTGCAATGCAACAAGAACGATACACACACAGGACTTCAAACGGCCGCCCATTGTTAGCCTTCTCGCGCATGCACAGTGCTGTAAGATCAGAGCTGCCCTGCTGATTCACATGTAGAGCTCCAGCTTCATGCAGAGTAAATGCATGAACGCATAGCTGTGCAAAAGCTGAAGTTTTCATCATGTTGCATTTGTGTTTGTTTGCAACATCCAGTATTATTTAATGTTACGTATTAATGACAGTAATTGTACCTGCCTAATTCCTTGGTCCTCCTCATTCCCTCGCAGGAAACCACACACAGACCCACACGCTTTAAATAAAGCCCTGAACTGGATACCTGACTCCTGTGTTCTGACCGACACGCCACTGCAACAACAGTATCCTGAAGCCACTGTACAGGTGAAACTGTCTCCTCAGTTTCACCAGACACGATAGTTTTTGTCCTTGAAGGAGAGTATGACCAAATAATGGCAAACTGGTCATGGCATTTTCACAATTTACCATAACTTTGTGATTTTACTAGTACTTCAGCTTATTTCAATATTATTGAATAATTCCTGTGTATCAGGTGTTTAACTTAAGGAATATTATGCATGCATGTATATTTACACTCTTTATAACACCAAATGGGTCTTAAGCTGTGATGGTTAACTAGACCTGAACATGAATACATTGGCTCCGCAAACTGAGTTTGAAATCTTCAAGTTCTTCATGCAATTATTTAACAATTATGCAATAAAAATTTTTATATGACCTATCAATGTATTCTTGTGTTTAGTTACTTGCAACATTATGAATTTAATGATCAACATGTTTTTCAGATGTTTGGTAGCATGCAACCGGAACACGTGACGGCATTTAATTCATGCAAATATCCTCTGTATGAGTGATGTGGACTATGTGGAAATAAAGAATACTTCTTTTTTTTTTTCTTTTTTCCTTTTTGTGGCACTGTATGCCCTTTGAGGAACATCATGGAAGTTTTCAGTTGTGCAGTTCCAATAAACCTGGCTATCACAGACATAACAAGTCAGTTAAAATTAGATGCAGAGTCCAGTCTTCTTTACCGTATAATTCAAGCAATACTGGAGCATAGAAAAGAGTATGATTAAAGATGCCCTCCATACCATACCATAATTTTTCAGTTCTCAGAAACGAGGGGTGTCCAGAAAACACTATATTACACACGCTAACTATAATTTTCCAAAATTATGATTTTTCTGCAAACTGTAGTGAGTCCTATAAGGAGAGCAGTCTTCTAAAGGTCAATGGAATGAAACCTTTATCAGGATCAAAGTGTCCTCATTTCAAAACTGGGTTAAAAAAGACCAATATGTGGTTTAGTTTCCAGGAGCTCTCTAAACTGCAAGCCAGAAAATAAATCTCTGCAGAGAACAGAAGCTCGTTTTTTTCCTTTTTATTTCCATGTTGCTCTTTAAAAAATAAGAAAAAAAAATACTGAATAGGAAACTTCACAGCCTTGCCCAGGTTGCTCGACTGACTAGAATATGACGTGGGTGCCCTTCATGTCATAATACCCACCCACCCCCCAAAAACACACACACACACACACACACACACATATACACACACATATGCACGCACGCATGCACGCACGCACTCACACATACATACCCACCCACCCACATACAGGCAGACCCATTTAGCTCAGGCTAAATGATTTAACATAAATACGTTTACTCTGAACTACACTTTTCCCCCCCGGAAAGGACATTAGAAAGACCCGTCAATGAACAAACAAAGCCTGTCAGTAACAATCCTGAACAAAAGTCAATGTGGTTTTCTTCTCTGCAATAAGGAATGCATCTTGGTTTGGGGGGAAAATAATTCACCTGCCAGGTGTAGCCGTGTGGGAAAGAAATGCATTTAAGATCAAAAATAAATTGATATGAGAATGTATTTACTTCACAAAACCGTGGTCCCTTCATTGTAGAGGTATTGCAATGCAGGACTGAGGACCGTTTTAAGGTAGAGGAAAAGTACCATGCCAGGTTAGTTTCTGCTGTCATTAGGCTAAACTCTCTTCACTCCTCCAGCAGTTTCTTGCCTTAGTTAATCTCATCCTTTTAGACATCCTTTCAGCAGCTTGCATGTGTCAAAGACACTAGACACCACTAAATTAAGCCCAAACCAAAATTCCCACACCTTGTAGCTACACTGAAAATGGTAAGCAAATTACCCCCCTCTTTTCAATTATGACCATGCAGCAAAATGTTTTGGCAAGGTAATTAAATGAATTTAAAACCACAAATTTTTCCAAATGGGATAATTTGAAATAGTTATAATGTAACATCAGTCATTGGAATTACACAATTAAAAGAAAAAAAAACTTGAGATGTTTATCAAAAGAACTTTTCCCTGTTGAAAACTGCAAAGCAAGCTCAGGATTTCATAAATTGCCCCCAACTTTTTATACCCTCGTAGAAAAGTCCTGAATGTCAAAAATAAACCCTCTTGTTTTCCTTTTAAAGTGCAATTTTGTCTCTAATCCTTTTCTTGATGCCGCTTTTCAGCATTTTAAAAAATAGCCTTTAGCTTTCAAAAAAAAAAGCTATTAAAATTACAGTATTACAGTCAGAATTTTTGTTACTTTTATTTTAGAAAATGTCCTTTTTAAAGTGGCATTTCAAGTCACATTTGTTTAAAATACAGAAAATGCAGAAACTTTTGAAACATGGATACAGCAAAAAGGAAACAGAAAATAAAGCTAACAAAGTTTTCTGACTGCTCTATCTTTCTCTTTCTGGAGGAATGGAATAAAGGACCAGGGGCAGATGAGAGGGAGAAAAAAGGTGTGTGTGTGTGTGTGTGTGTGTGTGTTTGGGGGGGGGGGGTGAAAAGTTAGTCAAGGAAACTTTGTGGTTGTTTTGTCTTTAAATTATCTTTAAAAAGTCTAAATTCAGAATTAAACCTTTTCCTCATTTTTCTTTTTCTTTTTCTTAAATGTTTTCGGTCTCCCAGACCCCCAAGACCCTTAGCCCTCCCCACAGCCTCAGACACTGAGGGTGAGGAACGCTGGCCTTGTCTGGCAATGGAAATAAACAGCCGTTATTGTCTGCACCAAGCCGAACCTCCGGCTCAAGATGATAAAGCGGAGTCCTTCTGTGTTTGCTGTGCTTGTGAACGCTGCATGGACTTCTGGCTTTCCACGTCCCTAAAATGTTTCTCAACCTGCAGTTTCATGGGAAATGGAGGAAAAAAAGGTCTGAGTTGGGGTCAGCTTCATGACTTAAGATGTTTATTTGTGAAAGGGTTAAAGTGCGCAGTGGCTGGTGCTGTGACAGGTTTGGAGTACAAGGATACCTGCTTACAAGTTCGCTCTTAATGAAATTAATGTATAAATATTTTGATATTTAAAGGCTTAAGCCATGAAGCAGATCTTCCATCTCTTTTTTAAAAGTCGCTTTGGTTTAAAAGCATCTGCGAAATACCAAATTGTAAATTGTAAATTGTAAATACCCAAATACCAGGAAGCATTATTAGTTCACTTGAGGTATTAATTTGTTTACAATGGTGATTTAGTACCTGTAATACCCAACACAACAAAACCCAATACAGATATTTCGGAATTTGGATTAAAATAGAATGGATTAAAATACTGGCAAATCAGAACTGGAAAAAGTCTGACAGGTCTTCATTTCCTTAAAGCGTAGGGTTTTACGTTTTGATGAAATAACTTGACGAATTTTGACTTAAATTTCAAAGACAATGTGACAAGGTCACAATTTCAGTTAAACAGTCAAAATGGTCAAGTGAAGGAGAAAGAGTTGGACTACAACAAAAAAATTGTACCAAAACAAAACCTTGAAGACATCAATACTGACAGGGTATGATTTTCTGATGAATTTGTGAATACAAAATTTTAGACAAAACCAGCTACTATTTGGAGCCTTCATTAATATTTACAACCTGAACAACCTCCAATTAGGATGATCTGACTGCATTTCATCACTGTATATGTGAGACTACTTGAGGCTAGCTCCCTGAGCCAATAGTTAATTAGTTTATTACGGGGAAATACCAAGGATACGATTAAAGGTTCACCGCATTACATTCGATTAAGAAGATGCTTTCATCCAAAGAGACTTAAATATCTTAAAATGTTTAACATTTTATTCATTTCTATGAATGGATATTTATGGAGGTACTAAGGGGTTTAACTGACACCGCTTCTACTACGTCCCACTGTTGTGTAAGAAAGGCGAGATACTCACTATTTTGCGTACATGACTTAAAGCGCTTCCCTCTTTGCCTTTGCAGTTCTCCACCTGGTAAGGTGGTGAGATTACGACGTCATCCATCACAATTATGTTCTTCTCTTGCCATTTACAGTCTTTGATGCTGGAAAGCAAGAGAACAGCAACACATTTGGAACAATGATATTTTACAGGCGTCACAAAACTGCCTCAAGTTTTACTCTGGGGAACAAGACAGTGGATCTTTCCATGCCTGACAAAATCCAATGGGTTTAAAAGATTTTGATACAACATGCGAATTTGATATAATCAGATCTACAGCGCAAACTGTATCATCCAATGCATGCACACAAGCCCCCAAACTGGAGGGGATGAGGCTAACTTACGTTTTGTGTATGGTCTGGAAAAGCTGCTGGCCCTCCACAGAAACCCCAGCGCTAATTGCATATGCTTGGGACAACTTGTCTTCTTTTTCTGTCCGTGCTCGATTGGCAAGCTGCAGAAGAATTTACATTGATTCATTTGCATAACTGCCTCTCACTGGTCACACAGAACACACCAGATACAGTGATTGTGGATATTCCAATAGCCATTTTCAAGTGAGTCATTTGTGTTACCATTAAAGACAACATCACAAACTGAATTACTTGATTCTTGAAATGAAACATTTACATTTACATTTATTCATTTAGCAGACGCTTTTATCCAAAGCGACTTACATAGGTTACAGTTCTTTACAATGTCATCCATTTATACAGCTGGATATTTACTGAGGCAATTGTGGGTTAAGTACCTTGCCCAAGGGTACAGCAGCAGTGGATCAGCGGGGATCGAACCGGCAACCTTTCGATTACAAGTCCTGCTCCTTAACCACTATGCTACACTGCCGCCCGAAACAAAATAATAAAACAATGTATGGCATATATTAAGTCACATGTTCACCGATAAAGACAAAATGAGGCATATGGATCTCCTTTCTAGCGTCTGTCTGGGAACCCATCCTAGAGTCGATTAGAATAGCTTACCTTGCTAACATTCAGTGATGCTAGAGGAGGAGGAGTTTCAGTGCGGTCATTTATTATATCCACTTCCGAAACAAAGGCTAAATTAATCAGGACAACGTCGCTGAGGTTCGGCTTACCGCTGGAGGAAGCACATTCTGGTGGGTGGGGTCAAGGCAAACTGAACTGTGCAACAGATACTTGGCCAAAAGACCTCTGCACCCCGTAGTGGTAGCTGCTCCTTTCTTGTCACGGGGTTTAACTGACACCAAAGCATTTGCCCTCTTGTAGGAGCAGAGCTATGGCATATATGGTATATAAGTGGACTCATAACCAGAGATAGAAATTCCTATATAGCATACTGCTGTAGTAGCTTTAACCAGGTGAAACACCGCTCCAGTAAGGATCAAGAGGGCACTTGGGATTAACATAAGTCATTAATGTCACTATGCATTTGCGATGTAGATGATACAGGTACGATCGTGACAGTGAGCTGACTGCAACTGCACTTCATCACTATAAATGTCTGCACAAACTGCATGGATTCCCTCTTTAGAGGACTGATAATCAAAGGCTATCAGTCCTCTGAATGCTACTCCAGGGAACTAAGAATTTGCCTGTCATAACACACTCCATAGTACAATCCCCTGCCAAAGAGACAGAGTAATGCCGACCTCTGAGCTTTGAGAGGATGCTTGTCTGTAGCCACAGCAACCACTGCAAGCTTGCACAAGGCCCACTTGGTGGAGAGTTACTAAACACAAAGCTTGTCCTTGAAATGGAAGGGGGGAAAAAAAAAAAACACAAAAGCAAAAATCTCTCAAGGTGGACAGAGAAATGTCTGACAATCCATTCCTGGTTCCTGTCACTAACCTTAGAAATCAGGCACAACATGCAATCCTCTGGTCATGAAAACGGGTGGCAATATTTGATAGGGATACTATTTGGCCCAGCACCAATGTTTGAGTGTAGGCACTCACTCCCCTTAGTGGATCATCTTTCACACAGTCTAAAATAGGTCCATGTAAAAAACAAACAATGAAGCTCTTTAGATGACTGTCAGCTTTCAAGGTCACACTGATCAACACCCAACACCTGCTTACAAAACTCGAGTCAGCTGGGGTACGGGGGAATGTTATAAACAGACCGGCAGAACAAACGAGAACCAAAAAAAAAAAAATCAGATGTGGAACCTGAGGGGGTTGGAGCAGTCTGAGTGAGGCCTGAGAAATCCCATACATAATTAGTACCTGGCTGTGACACTAGGTTAACTTCAGAGATCACGACAGAAAGGGTACTGTGCTTTTTATTAGACAGATATGAGTCTGTGCAAACTAGTTTCACTTGTTTTATTTCTGGTCATTTCCTGCTACCCAGAGAACTACTATGTACTGGAGTAATATTTTGACATTTCAAAGCTAAGCTGCGCCTTGTGCAGTAACAGCACTATGACCAATTAACAGTATTATGCCCATCTCTGCCGTCTCCATTGGTAAATTAAGATGAAATTAAGCCCAGACTGGCCATCAGGAACTCTAGGAATCATCAAAATATCCTTTATGCTTCTTCTGCTACTTGTCATCTCTCACTACTGCATTAGACCTACGTTAGTGCTTTCTGCTCAGACCAGTGCCCAACGCTTTTTGGCACAGAATACGTTTTTAAACTTGCATCCAAGTCTGACCAATACAGCAATTCCAAAAAGCTACAGATGCGACATTACAGTGTGTACACACAGAGGGACGAGAGACACAAAATTGTTTTTAGTGTCATCCCATCTCAGCCGTGCCGGTGTCAGGGATGAGAAGAAGGTTTGGTTTTTCAGCTTGTGGCAGGGAGATGACAGCAGAGGCTTGAGGGGAATCGGGGGGGGAAAGCTGTTCCTATCACGGCAAGGATGTTCTGGCCTTGCCATGCTGTGCTCTGGGGTTATTATGCCATTACCTGAAACAGGCAGCATACTTGACGCTGTAAACACAAATGTGTACACACCAACACAGAAATGTGGCGACTAATTAGCTAACATTATGTGCGATCTAAACGCTTTAAGTTTGTACATTTATTATTTGGCACATGCACTTAGACAGAGCAACTCAGAAGTGCAAAGGCTTTCTTTCCCTTTCCATGCACAACTCTGATCTGCCAAAAAGGCAAACAGGATATTCTCTTAATTAGGACTGATCGATTACAGAGGCCTTGACAGTGAAACTTGCCAGGCAGTGAGCTTTTTATCCTGTGTTGGCTCTGTCATTCTACATTCTTGCCTTCTGCATAAAACAAGGTCACGTATCAAAATGGAGCAGGACACTGTCCACAAACACACTTCAGATCCCTCTCTGCACAGCACAGTCCTGCTCTAACAGACAGTGTGTGCTCGTGAGCTGTGGGATAGTCCCATTCTGGGGACTCCAGCCTTCACCAACATCCCACTGTTGCAGCTACCACACCTTTCCCTCTGCCAAGACAGACACGCCTGGCAGGAGCTACTGTATTTTGCAGACAATTAAACATGGCCTAGAATTTGCATCCTGATCCCATAAGCTTGTTTTACTTGACCATTGGGAAAACCTTAAAGCAGACAGCCCTAAGAATAATAAAGGTACACAAACATATTATGCTGAGCTCTGTATTGTGGGATACATGAGCCAATTTTCAAATTCACAAACAGTGACATGTACCCCTAACCCCTTCCAAAAAAAAAGAAAAAAAAAAATTGTACTTCATGTACACGTAGTTCATTGTACTGACACCATTACCATCGGAGGCACGAATACAGCTCACCTTTAAAGCAGACGATAAATATTCGATTGTAATACATAATCTAGCTACAGCGTAATAGCTACCTTTTAGACTGTAATTTAATAATCTATCTAAACATAAACGTTTTCGTACAGTTACAGTTTAAATGAGTAACGTTATGTTACTTCCTCTGAAACGAAAGTGACATGTGCTTCTCAGCAGACCTACGTAACTGCGACCTGCATATGTCAGTCGGCACAATGGCCAATGTAATCCAAAAACAAAGGTGATGTCACAACAGAAAATACACGTAAATCCTTGCTATATGTTGCCATCAGTTGACATCACCCCTCCTCTCCCCTCACCCTTGTACTTCCAGACCAGTGGGTATGACGGCCTGCGCTACCCAGATTCAACTGCATTCTCCAATATTTTATAGCGCTTTCACGCAAACTAGCGAACGACTCGGGCTTTTGTCCCACCCTGACCACCTGCCACTGGTTTGGATAGACAGCCAGCTAATTAAGCTCTACAAAACCAGATCCACAGATACTTCAGAACCGAGAAAAGATTCAAAATAAGGTGACCATGGAAGATGATGCCAATAAAATCCACTAGCTAGATATCTGAAAGGCAAATTAAACCCATTAGTTTAAACACCTGACGAATCTGGCGCTAAGTAACCCATGAGGTAACTAGAGTATGGCTATATCGCTGCCGTGCTGCTGGACTTTAGTTGGCTAACGTTCGCTAGCTACCTACGGGTTAGGTAGCTAAATATGGCCAATACACCAGACTGGCGCTGTAAACCGAGACTACAAGTGCAGCGTTAACAAACGGAATTCGCCAATCCGGTACCTAGTCAGAAACTGGCACCTTATCCCGTTCACGGTTTAAAGTTAAGGGAAGGACCGGAACGTTAACTAGCTAGCAAATGTACCTAGCTAAAGCCCCGCAAGCTCAACTTAAGTGACTGAACCTCTGCTTGCATCAATCCATTAAACCAATAGCTACAACAGCTAGTCTGTTCAGATAGCTACACCATGCTTAAAGCAAAAGCATCGTGGGACGCAGCGATTTAACGTGCTATTTAGCTAAATACAAATAACGAGAAGGGCTAGATAGCAGGCATCCCTCTCACGTCAATAAAGTAACGTGATTAACTAGTTAGTGAAACCTAGTACACATCTGCGCCTAGCCTGTCAGGTACTTAATTTTATCCACTATGAATGTTACTGTGTAATATCGACTACCCCTCTAATACTTTAAAAATGACTAGCTAGCTGTTAAGAAAATCAGCCATGATACCCCTTTGAGTTGCCAGATAGTGATCCCTTCCAAGCCAAGGACTGGCCACAATGCATGTTCAGTAATAACACATGAGAGTCAAAAATACCATTCCAAAACTAAAACCTCGCTTCCTGCCTAGCCCTTTAGCCTTTAAACGACACGACTGAACGGTAATGAATCCATACGACCCACGTAAACCCGATCTAGGAAGGGTACACAGATTGGCACCTCGGTGGCTACTCCTCTGACTACGCCTGCGCGGATCACTATTTTGCAAGTTTGGCCGGTTACCCTGCAGGCCTCTCACAGCCAAGAAGCCACCAATTCAATGATACCTCGAATTAGTGAAAGGATACTCAAAGTCAACATCTTGGACTGGTAGTCGAAGGCCACGACTTCCCCTTGCAGACGCTGCCCCAAGCAGGTGAGGCAGGAGACATGGCTCCCGACGCTAAAATACTCCCCCGGTCCAGGAGCCGCCATCTTCTCCGCCAGGAAACCGGAGCGCCAGCCTTACGTAAACTTACGTGATAACGTCACTTGGACGACAGAGGGGCGTGCCGATGAATAGTGCACGTTTTTTATTCCACGTAGTCCTGTCTGAATGAAAGTGTTGTCAATTCAGTTTCACTACTACAGTATATTAGTTCTATTAATAATCATATCATTAGTAATACAGATGTCGATAAACGATACTACAGCTGCCACTAATAATATTGTTCATACATGAATAATCATTATGTGCTGTATGTATGGTGGATTCTTCTTATGTGCAAGTGTACACCCACACAAAAACATGCATTTATACACATACACACACACACACAATAAATACAAGTTTACTGTGTATGATTTTATATTGACTTGGAAAATATAGAATTCAAATGATCAGATTTTTCATAGTGTAAACAACTCGCAAAGCTGTATAGACCCGAGATGACGAAAAAGAATCCCCCTTTAATTCGTGCCACACATTCGAACCACTCTTTCGAACCCTTTATTCAGTAATTGGTACCCTTGAATGAGTAATTCCAGCTCTTGGTTTATTAATCCTAACCTTCAATTTACAAATTGTGGCTCTCAACTTCATAATTTCTATCCTCTAATTACTGTACTGGAACCCTCATCACTGCCTACTAAAATACTGAGTATTCCTGAATATGTAGTGCTTAGTCTTGAAGATATTTAACAAAGCAATTACGAAGGCCACTCGATGGATTAATTTGGGCCAGATTTAAATGCACGTCTGGATGTCCTCCATTGTGGTGAATCTATAAAATTTCAAGATTGTACAGACACCACCCACCATGGATATCTCCAATGAATTCATGGTGCGTTTTGATATCGTATTAGCATTGCTTCAGATTGGGCAAAATAAGAGTCTGGGCACCAAAAATAATCAGAATAACTCATCGGTGCACAAGTGGGAAGTAAGTGTTCCATCGAAGCCTAAGACATGTCAAAATATATCACGGCAACTCGGCAAGTAAACATTACAACAGAAAATTACATGAAAATGCAAGAGATGTGAGATGTCGAGTTAGTTAAGTTTGTCCCTTCCCCCTCTCTGTTGGCAGATAGCAGGAAACTGAAGATTGCTAGCCGGAGCGTGAAAAAACGCACTGTCAATGTATAATTTCACCGTGGGCACTGGGAGTGACAGCGTTTCACACTTCTTAAAGCTATTTTATCAATTTGCGTTTTTCGTTGCTCTGTAAACGTGATCTATCTCTGCACTTGTATGTGAGCACTTCGCCTTTTCGCCTGCTTCCTAGATCTGTTGGCCAGTTAGTAACGCAGGTATCTTTAAACGGAATTGTTGTCTTGCTTTCTGTCGAGTTCCTGTAATGTCTAAAGTTACCGCTATATATCGAGGAATTAACCGTGCTCATAGTCTAAAAAATTAGTTTTTGGTGTCTGTTGATTTCCATAAGCAAGTGCTAGCAAGCCAGCTAACCTACTAACCTACGTTGGCACTTGATACAAGCTGCTAGGAAAATTCTGCAAGCGGTGATGGAGACAGTACACACGCATGGAGTTTGGATGGCAGAGGCGCTCCAGAGGGGAACAATCGAGTATGAAAAACTGTGGCTTTTTGTCACACATATGGGTGACCCCAAAGCCGCCTTTCTTCTTCATTTTCCAATGATGTACTACGTCAACAGACGAACTGGCATCGCCGTCGTGTGGGTTGCAGCCATTTCGGAGTGGCTCAATCTTGTTTTTAAATGGTGAGGACGTAGTCAACTTCTCGAAGAGCTTGTAGATATACATAGGTATTATCTAACAACCAAGAATAAATATTTATCTCATTATAATTTATGATGTTTGCTGTTTTACGAGTTTCATTGAGTGTGTGGTGTAACGTTATTTTCTCGCTGTCAGCAGCACAGTTTTATGTCACATTTTTCATGTGTTTTGAATGAATGGATTGATGAAACCTTCATTACTCTTGACGGGAATTTGTTTTTTTCACGTGAACCTTTGACCTCTGATTGCAGGATGCTATTTGGTGAGAGACCATTTTGGTGGGTAGGTGAATCCCGCTTGTTTATAGAAAACCCACCCCAAGTCCAGCAGTTCCCCGCCACCTGTGAGACAGGTCCAGGTGGGTCAAGGTGTTTAGTTACAATACATTATGATTATTGCCATTTGGCAGATTTGCTTATCCAAAGCGACTTACATAGGTTACAATTTTTACATCTTATCCATTTATTACTGAGGCATTTCTGAGTCAGGTACATGGCCCAGGAATACAGCAGCAGTGCCCCAGCAGGGAATCGAACCAGCAACCTTTCAGTTACGAGCCCTGCTCCTTATCACTATGCTACACTGCAGCCCCAGTTCAGATGCAGAGATAATTAGTGATGTTTAACATTGCAAAACAGGAAACTTGCAGTGCAACTGTGGATTTTGCAGTCATATTAAGAAGTGTAATGATGATTACACAAATATTTGATGATGCTCAGTCCTTTGACATATAGGGATGTAATCTGTTATTGGAAGAACTTGTAAGAGTAACGTTTCCGTTGCTCAGAATGAGCTCTGGGGTTGGATTAACTGTGGACCACCCACTAATGATAAAATATCAACCCAGCAGAAACTGCAATGTAACTGTCATCCTCTGGCGAATTATGTAACTCACCAGTCAGGCCAACTGTGTAATTGTAGATTCTTTCCCTGTGTATGCTCTCAGGTAGCCCCTCTGGGCATGCCATGGTAACAGGTGGTGTGTGGTGGGTGATGGCCTCTGCCCTCGCCTCTTTCCTACACTCTCGTACGCGCAGGTCAGTCCAGAGGGACTGCACAGCATGAGCTGTGCGGTCCTGACCATATGTGTATCCATTTGTATACAGGAGTAGAGGTGTCTGTCAGTGTAGTCTGAGAGCAAGTCCCCTTTACAGTGTTACTTTGATTGAAAACGCTGACATGCATCAACTGTTCATCAAGGTTATTAAGGAGAGGCGTACTCTTTATTGAACTGCATCAGTTTTACCGTGTGTGACCCATTGGGGTACCTCACATTCTCTCTCTCTCTCTCTGGCAGCCGACTATTGAGAGCTGTGCCCTACCTGCTCTACCTGCTGGTACTGGTGGCAGTGGGGCTTTCTAGGATCTTCATTTTGGCACACTTCCCTCACCAGGTCGTTGCAGGTTCTCTGACAGGTAAGGGTGAATTCAAACAATATTTGAATATTCATTGACTAATAAGGAGTTGGGCCACCTTTTGCCAGGCCATGGCAGCTGTTTGATTTCATTCTGGTGTTCATGAAACCTCTCTTTTATCTGATTATCTGAAGTGTGTATGGCGGCGTTATCATCTTGGAATATGGGAACATCTTGAGGAAACAATGTGTACACCATAAAGTTCACCTGGTTGCCTAAAATGGCTTCCTATTCCTTGGACGTATTTCTGCTATGCAGAGTAATAATTAGGCTCAGTGACTTCCACAAGATGGCTGCCCATACCAAAAAAAATCCACCACCATGTTTAACAGCTGGGAACAAGCAGTGTGGGTTGAAGGCTTCCTTTGTCTTTCTCCAAATATAAACCTGCCCAGATGTAGGAAGAAGAGTGAAAGATGACAAATTAGACTATTACTTTCTTCCACTGCACATAAATCTAGGTTTTTGTGCTCATTACACCATGTCGTGCATTTATGGCCATTGGCCTTTGTAAAAAGTTGTTTCTGTATGGCAACCCTACTATAAATATCAGCTTTGTGAAGCTCGTGAGATACCATTTTGGGTAAGACTGTGCCACAAAGGTGGAGATTCAGTTCTGTGGTAACAGACACATATTGCTAATTAGTGTTGACTTTAACTTAGACTCCTTTTTAATTGTGATTTAGATAGTTGAACCTATGAGTCCTTTTTCATTTGGTGTTTCCATTATTTTGTCTACCACTTGTAACTGGTTGGCCTTAGGATTCAAACTTAGCCATCTTATCCTTTGCCATCTAAGTTGCAGTTGTGCAGATGAATAAAGGAAGTTTAGACAAGTGAATGATGAAAGTCTCTACACTTTTCACACCCGGTGAACACCTCAGATAAGCCAGGACTAGCATTTCATTCGGTTAGTACAGACAGGACCAATATGTCCTTTGGGGAATCCGCTCAGGCCTACACAAGGAGACAAAATAAGTACTCAAGAAGTGAATGTGGCTGAAGACACAACTTTTTTGCATCCTCATCATCCATGGTGACTGAAGAAGTGGACTGTGCAGTACTTCCTACTCTGCACACATTGGATGAACAGTGATGGGGATAGTTGGGAAGGCAAAGTGATGTATAAGATCTCCTTTAGCTTGAGTAGAAGTTAGTTTAACTGTAGGACAAACCTAGCCATGTGGTCAGGTTTTATACTTGAGCATCTTGTAGGAGCCAAACCAAATTAGGCTGGTGTCAGTTGATCTGTTGTATCTAGTTAAAGTAATTACCTTTTGCTTCCTGTCATTTTTGAATTGTAAATACTATATGTGCAGCAATGTGTACTTCATTGATGCACTCACATGTCCACAGGTCACATCTTCCTGTTCTCCAATTGGCTCAGCAATTAAAGGATCTTTTCCAGCCAAGTTTCCATATGTAGAATGGAGGGAGAGGGCTCCACCTCCTCCTCTCTCTGCTAAGTCAGATGGTAGATAGGGTGGATGTTCTGAGTTGACCGTCTGATTTCCCGTAGTCCAGTGTTTCCCAACCCTCAGTTGATTAGATGTGGTTTAGCTATAAATGAAATACTTTTCATTTATAGCTAAACCACAGGTGATTTAAATCACCTAATCAGCACTGCTGTTATTTACCTACTAATAAGCTAATTGAGAAGTAAGCTGAAATGAAAGGAGACATGGTGTGTCCAGGAACAGGGTTGAGAAACTGGTCTATGGTTGGCCCTGTGTGTACTGACCTTGATTCTGTGTTTACTTCTTTGCATGGCCAGTGAGCATGCACCCCTAAACTGTATTGGGAATTGTATTTTGCACACGCTTTTCTCAAAAGCAGAAACCTTGTCACTGTATACATTTATAGATGGATCTTGGCTGGAAGGTTAAGTTTTTTTTTCCTAGGGTACCAATACCAGTGCCTAAACCATTGGATTCCAACAGATCATCTTCTAGTTCTGCCTCTTGTGGTCTGAATACTAATCCAGACAGCTGCTACTATATAACTGTGTTTACAGGTGCAGGCACTCTTTCATAGAAGTGCATGTGAATGGGTGTCACTGTCCCCTCTCTTTGCATGGTAGGCTTCGCACTCGGATTGGCCCTGAACCACACAGTCCCAGAGTGGCAGCCCCTGCTGTTCTTCGTGCGCTGGTGCATGGGTCTGCTGGTGGGGGCTCTGCTCCTCCATGTGGGCTTGGAGCACCTTGGAGTTGACCTGTCCTGGTGAGTCTGTCCTCCATCATTTGCAGTAAGAGGGACATTTTGATTTCCTCAAACCTGGAGCATGTAATTCTGTACCTACATTTTGCTGTGAAGTCAGCTGGAGTGTTGGAGCAGTGGTAGAAAACGGTTCACAGATCTCGCCAAGATGGTTATAGTGATATTGAGTGTGCATCACTTGTCTTAAACAAGTCCACGTTACTATGTTTTTATGTGGTCATTTTACGTTTGCCTTTGTTAAAATTGATTTTAAAACCTCATCCTCAACCTTTTTGCCCATTTGTTAATATTGGCGCAGTTCTGAAGTGGAACATGCACCTTTACCTAGCCAACTTTAAAAAATACCATCCAATTAGTGCACTTTGGTCCAGCTTAGGTTACATCAAAGTAATACATTATCTTTGCAGGTAAAATTGGTGGTAATTTCAGGACCTTATCATGAATGTATCCTATATTGGATTTATAGCCAAAATTCATTAACAGGATTAGGCACTGGTATTCAGGTGTATTAAATAATTGCAGCATAAAATTATGTCCATCTAGTTTGAAGGTTGTTATTGCCTTTTTAATACATCATCAGGCATGCGGTGGTAGAGCTAGGCATTAAGCCCTGGAGTTCCTTGGAATATCTGAAAGAAGCAAGCTGTGTAGTTCAGCATCTGTTCAGTTGCTGTGCTCTTTATGGAAAAGGCAAGCATAATAAGGTGTTAATTTGAGCAGAGGATGATTTGCATTTGGCACACACTTTTCTTCAGGTCCATTGCCCTGGCCAAGCGGTGGTGCTCCCAGAGCGAGTGGATCCGCCCGGACACAGCTCCCCTCTCCTCTCTAACCCGCGACTGTGGCGCCATGCTGGGCCTGGGGCTAGCCCAGTTCTGGAAGCCTGGAGGGTGGACGCTCCCCTGGGTGCCACGGGCACTCTGCCTAGCGCTTTCTTCCTTGGCCCTCTACCATGTGAACCGGGTACCCTTGCCCACCTCTCCCCCCTTCCTGTTCTACTCCCTCTACTTCATCAGGTTTGCCCTGCTACCTCAGGTGGTTATGGTCTTCGTTCCCGGCTTTGTACACCTCCTCACAGCCAAGAACAAGAAGGACTAACTGGATGTCATGAAAAGAGGGGACCTCTTCTTCTGTGAGACACTTGCAGAGACAGTACTTTGGAGATGTCTGGAGATCTCCATCTATACAAAAATGAGATGCATATTTCTCCACCAAAGAAAATGGATATATGTACTTTGTAAATGTCTTCTAGCAGTCTTATTTCTGTTGTGGATTTCTTCCTGAATCTCTTTACTGAACACAATGGCAAGGCACCATAAAACATTGAATTAGATGCGACTTTCATGAATTGCCAAAGCACAGCAGCAATAAAGCATCTTTTCATTTATGAGGGCAGTCACCCAAGTTTACTGGTAGTGAAGTCTGTAGAAATGCTACACTTGTCACTGTGGGCATTCCTTGGGCTGGAAGGATGCAGCTATTCTGAAATGAATGCTTGTTTCCTTGGAATGAGGTATGTGTAGGGAAATGCCAGTTTCGTTTCACTCATGTAAAATCATTGGTTTGCAATGATGTGCTGTGGCATGCACACTCTTGCTCTTTTCTTTTTCCAATCAACCTTAAGCATTAGCTGAATTATTTAATAATGGTCACTAAACTCTTGGCAGAAACAATGTAATTTATTTACACAAAGACAGATGTTATAACATGATACAAAATACTTTGAAACATGGAAGAGATATAACAAAGACTCATAAAAGTTAACAAGAATTCTTTTTTTCAAGGAGTATCCCACATTGTTTTTCCTCCAGAGAAAAAGTAAAAACAAAGAAAGTGACAAAATTAACATATTCTACAACACATTACTGGTCATCAACCACTGTAAGGACACACTTGAACTTAATTAGAACACTCAACTGTTTGCTGTGTCCACCAAATGTATTCTTATATATAAAAACAAATTGGAAATGAATTTGATTGTACTTTTTTTTTCCAAAGAGCAAGAAAAATTAAAAATCACCAGCTCTGATTTTAGTGTGAAACAGGGTTCAATTTTAATGATGTGTTATTTAGAAAACTGTTTTAATAAAGTGCCATCTCAATTTGTCTTGTGCCAAAAAACAAAACAAAACAAATAAAAAAAAAACCTGACCTTGCCCAAGACTCAACAGGTGCTCGCACTTCAGTGTGTGAAAGTGCGCTTCACTCAAACTATAACGACAAAATAAAATGTCACACAGCCAGCAGTTGCCAGAGACACCACTGACACAGTGACATACAGGTAATCCCCTGGGCACACACAATCCACACCAACCCCAACAGGCTCTGGGGGGTATCGATTCAAATTCAAACAGGCACAACACTAACCACCTTCTCATTTGCTATTAGCAGAAGCCTATTCCGGCAACCCCTGCACCCAGATTGTAATACATCGATATGGCTAACAAACCGCCACAATGGGGAATATACAGGGACCGGGGAAAGTGCTAAATCCAGAATACCAGCATCATCACCCTTATTACTGGCATTATATCGAAGCCAAGAATCGCGCAGGTTTCTCCAATAACCCAAGCTGTCTCTGAACACAAAAGCACAAGTTGAAACCAGGCATTGCTTGGGTGTTGTATTGCTCACCATAGGCACATCAGAACACAAAGAATTGGGAGAACAGAGGCAAAGATTGTTGCCCACAGTTACTACCACACCCTACAATTGTGCTTGTAATAAATGTAAATGTGGTTGTGTACAGTAAATATGTATTTGTGTATACAGTAGACATAATTTTCATGTGATCTACAGTAAGTCCAATAAGCACACACGCAGATTAGATAAGAAGACTGGTGATTACATCTATGTGTGGTTGATGGTTTGGACCATGTGGGGTGAAGTCAAAGTACCTGTCTCCTATGTATTTGAGCCTGCAGGAACACAAATTTTCAGTAGTACAATCGATGTCACTTTGGAGTCAACAGTAGATGTGAATCTATTGCAAGGATTTGAATGGGTTACACACAAAGCCAGGAGGACAATAACAAATCTGAAAGAAGTCACGCATATGTGAAGTGTTAGGTATTCATCCTGAATTTCCTGTGTCATCATTCCTGCAGGAGGCAGGAGGGGAGAGACATTGAAGGGAATTGAGATGAAAGAACATGGCATTCCATGAGAATGGGCAACTGCAAGATTCTGTTTCACAGACCACAGGGCAAGACTCAATATGTCTGATTCGAGCAGAGATTAGGGTCACCTGGGGATCTTAAATATGATGCAAGATGAGACGGTGGACAGAACACGAGCCTGGAACAGGCTACACTTGCAGCTCCAGTACATCTATCAGAAAAATGTTGGCTGAATTCGCACAAGCAGCTCTAATTCCAGAGGAAGCAGACTCTGGTACCCTTTTATACAGACAAGATAGAATATCTCCCTCAATGACAAAATGGTCCGCAGGTTAGAAACGAGGTCAAAATCCTGAAGAACCTGGTTTAAAATAAGCAACTAAGCACAACACTATCCAACGTCACAGAGAGTACACAACATATCATAAGTAAAACAAATGTGGTACACTGAATTTCTTATAGCATTATAAAGTGGTTCTTCAAGTTACCAAAGAACCAGCTGAGATGTGAAATTCACCTGGATCACTGTACACTGTGACACTGGCCATGCTGGCAATGTGATTTATTTTAACATCCAGAGGGAATCTTATCTGACCTAAAATGCAAACGCACTGGCAAAACCAACTTCCATGATCACAACCCCTCCAATATTCCACCTGTAAAATACAAAGGAGTATAAAAATAAATGAAGAAGAAACAAGAGGCCAACAAGGACCTACGCAACTGTATTGCTGGAATTGCAGGAAAAAATGAAGTCCCTATTGCGAGTTGGGTCTGCAGAAGTATCCATCTGCAGAATGCGTCATGAGGCCCTTTCCCCTTTCCTTGAAAATGTACATTAAGCCCCCCACCACCAAGTCTATGTACACTCCAGTGACCATACAGCACAGGATTGCAGGACGCTCTGTTTATAAAGCCTGGGTGCTAACTCCTCCCATCACATGCAGTGGCAAGCAAGGAGGCACAGGCTTCAGACCTTTACTTCTCTTTGTATTGTAACAGTGAATGATCATATTGAGTGTCAGAAGGACACTACAGGCCCAGTGTTTAAAAAGAACTGTGTAACAACATCAATGAGTATTAATAAAAAAATACCCTAAAATAAAAATGTCAATGAGACATTCCCTTTTAAGATCCTTACTGCAACAGCACTGTTTCACCACAGAGTGGTGCTGTACACAATGCAGTCATTAAAGTTACAAATCAGGACGAAATAAAAAGGGAC
>NC_050583.1:41658963-41671463 GCF_013368585.1 Megalops cyprinoides
GATTTTTTTTTCCTTTTTAATTATATTTTTGAAAAGGCACCAAGTTCCTCTTGAAGCTTTCCAATGCTTGTCTCAAGTAAGTTGGAACTGCCCTTTCAAACTTGCCTTCCTTCATCAAGAAAGAATAAAACCGACCACTTCCATTCTTCTCCTCTTAGTGTTTGGTAGCTTTCCTCGAGCTCCACAAGGGGTCACGGGCTGCTTTTGCCCACCTCAAGTGCGAGTGGATGTGGGAACTCGTTGGTGAAGAGGGGACGCAAGAGTGTTCTACGCCTCCTCACCCTTTTGGACATCCAAATTGTGAGGGTGGGCGGGGGTCCAAAAAAGCACATCCCAGAAATCGGGCTCAGTCCAAGAAAAAGTTTGGCTGCTGCAAAGAAAGTCGTTGGTACTGCAGCCCTTACTGAAAAAACAAAAGCACCCTCCTAGTTCTACACCGCCCGTTACACACTGAACTACTGAAGACATCAAAAGGACAACACAAACAAACAGTATTATAGATATATGAAAAAGTATGTATACAATTTCACAGAAACACATACTGGTGTGTGTCTGTGTGTGTGTGTATATGTGCACCGATACACATATTGTATACATGAAGTTGTGCTTCCAGCCACCTTATTGAATAGAACATAAAACAAGTGTATCAACACACAATAACAGAACCGAAGAGAAATTAGACTCACGAGAAAGCAATCCATTCAGTATTTCATATTTCTGAAAACGTTTTTGCTTTTCCGTCAGTAAAGTACGTGTTTTTGAGTGTTTTGAAGCTGTCTGTTGGCTTTCCTTTCAAATGTATGAAAAAAAAAACTACATCTGAGGAAAGACTTCCTTTAAAAATCACACCGCCAATGCGACTGTCACCATGGGTAACCAAACTGCCCCTAAACCCCCCAGCCACCCCTTCCTCCCCATTCGGTTTCCCACTTTCTCCTGTGCGCACGCCTGTCCACTCATCCTCCTGTGCGTCCACCTGCTTTGTCAGTCTGTCTGTCTGCTTCCTCCACTTCCGGGCAGCCCAGCAGCAAAAGCAGGCGGGGAGGGTTGAGGTTGGCGGGATCGTGTATGCTCACTGGGCACAGAACATCTGGCAGGGGCTCACAAGGGGAGACTGTGGGGGTGGTGGGGCTCGTCGGAGGTGGGGTACATGGGGAGTGGGGTGGGAGGAGGTTCTCCAAGGATGTGGAAACAAGCAATTGCAACCTGCAGCAGCGAACTCTACAACGTGGGCTCTTCCTCCATGGGCTCCTCTGCTGGCCTGCAGGCATAGCACAACATGTCAATCAAGAGCTGTCCTATCCTTGTACAAAATAAAGCCCTGTAGTATGCAGACATGTGAAATTGTGTTGGCTGGGAACGATTTAGTACAAAATAGTACCTACAAAACTAATGACATTACAGGCAAGGAGGTGTGGCCAACAGGTTGGAAATGTCTTGTTTGCAAAGCCTGCAAACCAGTGTGTTAGCTTGCTGCAATTCACTTATGAAACCATAATTGTTGTACAGTGTTTCCCTATTACACCTGTGTAATATCATTTTAACATGGGACTGTAGGTGAGATTCTTACCTTGGTGGGATCAAAATCACATACATGTTATATATATATGTTATATATATATATATATATATATATATATATATATATATATATATATATATATATATACATATATAGTGTGTGTGTGTGTGTACATGTGAATGTCTTGTGCACAGTAAATGCATGCAGTGCAGACAAACTGGAGTTGCCTTACCTGCTGGGCACCTGGCTGATTCCCGGGTCAGTGTCCACAGTGAGGGAGGCCATGGCAGTCACTGTGTCCGCCTCATCCTTCTCCCTGCGCTGTGCCTCCAGCAGAGACTGGCCCACCGTGGGGGCAAAGCGCTGCACAGAGCCCCAGTGCTTACCTGCGGCACACAGCAGCCAGTCCTGTTTAAACACACTGCCCCTGCAGACCACCCTGCACAATCACACTCCTCCTGTGTAACATTGCACACATGCACAGCACTGCCTACTGTGACATCCTGGAGCGCACGTCACCACACCGGGCCACACACGTTCGTAAAATCAGGTCCGGGCGTGGGTCATGCGCAGGAGGTTCACACTGTACTGAATGTGGGACGCTTACTCTGTATCTCTATGACCTTCTCCAGGGAGGCCGCTGCTTTCGGGCAGGGCTTCTGCTGCAGGACAGCCTGGGGCAGGGGGTCCAGCTGTGGGTGACAGCAGCGGTTACAGACAACCTTGGTAACTACACTTGTACACAAACACTTGCCAGAGGAAAGTGGTGAATGTTACGAGGAGGGAGCGTGCGGGTGGCTGTCTCCCCACCCCTGCTCCACCTGCCGCTGGACTGAAAGTTTTCTCCAGTACCTCCTCTCCCAGCAAAGCGGAGACGCAGGACTCCGAGGCATCACAGATGGCCATGAGGTCGTGGCCCCCCTCCAACGCCAAGACCACGCGCCCGCCAGCCAGTGTCATCAGCTGCTTGGTGAGGTGACCAAAGCCTGAAGGAGACGATAATACAGTTTTCAATACACTGACAACATCCTGATAAACTCAATAAAAAACACCACGTCAGCAAACACTTACTATGTCCACGCTTACTGAACGACCTGCCAGTTTAGTCAACATAAGACATGTGTGATTTTACATTACTACTACTACTGCATAGCATCATAAAGGTTTGATAATCTAAATAAATACAGCTCAATGGACCACATACACAGTTTCTAACCCTTCCACGTCATTCATTCAGAGCTCCTGCAATTTCATGGAGTTGTAGTACTGCTGTCCACCAGCAGAGGGGAGCATTACTTAAAGAGTACAGGTGAGATAACATTGTAGAGGACAGTTCACATCCAAATACGGTGCACCTCTAACATGGGAAAGACAATGTATTAGAATAAATGAAGCTCTGTTATTTTTTATTTTTTTTTCTTGGGATGTTATTCAATGTGCATATGGTAGAGTCCTACGATGATTTACAAACCCCTCAATTAGCTCATAGTTAGTTCTAAGCTAAATGGTGATGAGGTACAGCTGAATGGGCAACTTATTTGTACAAGCCTTTACAACAGATGTGGGGGAAATGGTGGAAGGAGTATTTACAACATAATGACACTGAGGAAGATTTTTTTGTTAACATTGTAAAATGAGTTATTCCCATGTTACTGATGTTATGAGTTATTTCCATTTCTGAGCAGTATTTTCTTCTGTAGCAAGAATGAATGCTGGCCCACCGTTTACAATGACTTTTGGAGAGTCATTATAAATGGTGATGCACACAGAGAAGGACCTGTGCGCTCTTTCACCGGGACAGTGGCAGCAACCTACACTTGGCTGTGACGTGGTATCCGCCCAGAGGAGACTGGTGGCCCTCCACGGCGTCAAAGCCAGCCGAAACCAGCACCACGTCCGGCGAGAACTCATTGGCAATGGGCATGACCACTGTCCTGGGAAGACAGATGGAGGAGCAAGGGACAAGTGCAGTATGAGTGGGGCTGCCACAGCGGGAGGCTCTGACAGAGGGCCAGCAGCGTGGAGCAGTGGTCCACAAAGCAGAACCACGGGGCTACGGGTTCAAACTCCAGAGGGGACCCTCTCACTCTGATCTACAGCGATGACCTTAAACCATACTGACACATGAACAGGTTCCCCAGTTTACTACACATTACTTTCTATATCCCCCTTAAGCAAAAGCAGTTGCGCGTATTACACTGACTACAATAACAATGATCTCTCTCATGATCCAACTCTCATCTCCAGTTATGATCATTATTAATTTCTAGTCATGGCCATTATTAATTGCTGCTGTGTATTTCTCTACAAATGCCCTGAGCTGAGGCAGCCTGTTGGCCAATACCTGAAGGCAGTTAGGTACTCCACGTCCCCCATGGGTGGCTCCACACCTCCTGTCCATGCGATGTTCACATTGTATCCCACTCCAGGTCCAGCCCCAACCTGAGGGCACAGGGTAGCCATTGGTTAATCCCTTGTCATCCTAGCCCAGTTTCCACACATGTCTCTTGCTGAATGGCCAAGCAGAATTATTCATCGCTAATAGCCTGAGCTGGCTAAGCTGCCTACTGGACAACGACGAAGACAAATGTGTGTGACTCAGAGAAGTCAAGACATCGTTCCTAGTTTATTCTGAAAATAATCTAATGCAGTTGGCTTCATCTATAAACCATGCTTTGTCCCTCTCTGGCCAAGACAACAGATTCAAGAAGTAAATATTTTTTTCCTAGTCCCCCTTAAAGGGCATATAGGCCTATTTCACTGAGATATGATTCATACTTCACCATACAATTATAATTTAACCATCTGAGCTTCCCGAACAAAGTTGATTAGTGCTTGAAAAAACTCCCAGGGAAACCGTCTAACAGGACAACACAGGGCTGACTTAAGAATGTTGGATGTGCCCAACCAAATATTTTCCGTGGGTTGTATTTTATAATAGATCGACCCCGAGAGCCTTTTAAGGCTACCCAGAAAATAAATGTACACAACAGATCACACATTATTTAGGGGCTTAATTCTTGCTTATTTAATGAGAGTGGTCATGGCAGGCATTCAAGGGATTCAGCAATGGAGCATTAGGAAAACAAGGAAAAGCAGGGGTTCTCCAGAAGACAGGGCTGACTCTCTTTGTGATGAATGCGCCACTGTTCCGTGTGACCACCTAGTAGCTGCTGTGGATTATGAAGCTGATGAATGCGATAATGAATGAGGTTGTTTAGTGAGAGGCTAAACCAAGTAAACACACACCTACAACTGCATACGACGTCGGTCTGACGCAAAACAAAGGGAAACTTGAGCAGAGGCGCTAATGTGCTACGTGCGCTGCGTCACCCTGCACCCAACAGCAGGCTAACAATATGACGTGCGCAGCCCACGCTCTCCGCTGCGCGAATGCTCAGTCTCATCTGCGCACAGTCATCTCACCGCTCCTTCCCCTCCGCGTCCCTCTCGGGCATCTGACGGCGTTTGGACCAATTAGAGCTACACAGACACAATTCGCTCAAAGTGGGTCTACCCATTTCTGTTGGTGTGAGGTTTTCACTCAGTTTACAGCACCCTGCCCACTTCTATCAAGACAGGCCTGCTGGCGATCACCAGTCAGGCAAACAGACAGCCACAGAGACACAGTCCGACAGACACAGAGACAGTCAGACAGACAAAGCAACAATCAGACAGTCAGGAAGTCAGTGATGATAAGACAGATGCACAGACTGACAGTCAGACAGGTACAGAGATTGACAGACTGGCAGACACAATCAGTCAGACAGACACAGAGACAGTCAGGTAGGAACAGAGGCAGTCAGACAGGCCATTAGTCTGTGGCCCACCTCCTCAGGGGCTCCACTGCCAGGGAAGAAGTTGCCATCATCGTAGCGATGCAGAGAAATGTAGAGCACATTGGGGTCACTGTAGAAGGCCTGCTGGGTGCCATTGCCATGGTGGATATCCTGCAAGGCGGTGAAAGGTAAGGAAGGGGTTACCTATACTGAACCCAGATTATGATCACTCTCGCTATACACAAGGGGCTCGATACAGCGAGTGGAGAGGAGGAGGCCCCTGACTTACCCAGTCCACGATCAGGATCTTCCCCACGCTTAGCTTCTGCTGCAGGAGCTTGGCAGTGATGGCCACTGAGTTGAAGAAGCAGAAGCCCCTGCAGAGGCACACACAAGGTGGGGAGGGGTCACTTTCGAATTACATCGCTCAACGCCCAATCGGCAGGCCCCTCAACAACAGTGGGCACCTTCTGTCCATGGAAAAAAAAATTCTCGGATTCAGTGGGGGTACATACATGGCAGTGGACTCTTCTGCGTGATGTCCGGGAGGACGCACCACCGCAAAACCATTCTGGCCAGGGACAGAGGACACACACAGAGGTTCGAGTCACTAAGAAGCACGCGCACTGTAACCTTCCCTCAGTCTCCAAACCTATGACAGTGTGAAACTAAACTGTCTGTTCTCTACACCCCTGAGCGCTTTCCTTCGGCTCACACTATGCACGTGGCATACGGTGTGCAGACGTGCGTTTACCTTGAGCTCCCCGGCAGCCACTTTGAATGCCAACTCGATGACACAACCCACGGCCATCCGCACAGCACTGGAGGAGTGCATCTCGTTCCACACTGTGTCACTGTCCACCTGCAGGGGGCAGCAGGGAGGCACAGTTTGCACTTAGTACCATTCAACACAATTACATTACGTTACATTATTGTCACCTAGCAGATGCCCTTATCTAGAGCAACTTACATAGTTATAGGTTACAATTTCTATGCATGTATATAGCTAGATATTTACTGAGGCACCTGTGGGTTAAGTAGCTTGACCAAGGGTACAACAGCAATGTCAACTATGATCACATCGTTTCGCTGTTATCCATTTAAACAGATGGATATGCTTCAGCTGGTATCGAAGCAACTGGAGCTCAATACTTTGCTCAAGCATACAACAACGATGCCCCACCATGGATTCAAACCTGCAATCTTCTGGTCACTGAGTTTGCACTTAGTCATTTGGCAGAAGCTCTTATCCACTACAACTTACAAAAGTGCATTCAAGTGTATTAGGCAACGGACGCACAGACACTAAAACATTAGTGATATCCTTGAAGTGTGGTGCCAATTCAGGAAACATTGTTAAGTACAGTCAAAAGATGTACAACCTTATAAACTATTACAGTAAAACATTTAGCTTTGACCATGCAACCTTAAAAAACACCAGTTTCTACTGTCACAACAGGTTTACAACTGAGGCACAGAAAAAACCTTAGGCAACACCAGGTTTTCATCTCTTAGGTCTAAATTGCAATCAGTTTTATAGCTACAAAGTCATATTAATGTTATATTAGTGGAGGGGGAGAAAGAGAACAGAGGCTACTGGTTCCTGCCCCACAACCCTCTGTAGCCTAATCAACGGTTACTGCAGCAACAGAGACTGCAGCACACTGCCGCTGGACACGTTTACCCAGAGACTGCAGCCCACTGCCGCTGGGCACATTTACACAGAGACTGCAGCACACTGCCGCTGGGCACGTTTACCCAGACACTGCAGCACACTGCCGCTGGACACGTTTACCCAGAGACTGCAGCACACTGCCGCTGGGCACGTTTACCCAGACACTGCAGCACACTGCCGCTGGGCAGGTTTACACAGAGACTGCAGCCCACTGCCGCTGGGGCACGTTTACCCAGAGACTGCAGCACACTGCCGCTGGATGCATTTACCCAGAGTGCAGCGCACTGCCGCTGGGCACGTGTACCCAGAGACTGCAGCCTGCCTGCATTCTGGGCAGTGCACAAATATCCACCACTGAGCAGCGGAACCGACAGCATGCGTCAAAGCCCAGTCCGCCCCCTTCTGACCGGGATCACTCACCCCAATGCCCCCACAGGGCAGGACTGCGTACATCTTCTGGCTGATGGGACCTGGAAGAGACCAATCAGATGGGAAGGAGAAAATCAAGGGTCAGAACAATCCACCCACTTACTACGCTCCACTGACTCCATATGTGTCTGCCTGTCTGACATACAGAGAAAATTCCCCTCAGTGGGATTTTCCCCAGTGCTCCGCTTTTAATTCAATACAAATTCATTTGATCATGATCATGTCTGTGTGTATGTTATATCATTTTGGATGTAAATAAACTATGGGCAACCTCCAATATTGTCACTGGTAATTTAAGGGTTGGCTCTGGAAACTCAGTTCTGTGTTACAAAGCTTAACATATCTGCATCCCACCTCGGGCATGAAAGTCCTCATTAAAGGCATGACTCAGGAATGAGGCTGCCCCTTTCTTTCCCCACTTACACACAAATGGGCAAAACCTATTCTACTTACTTATAGTAGAGGTGCTGAGGGCTGGAGATGCCGAAAGGGTTTCTGTAGTTATGTAAGCAGATCTGAAAGGGTTTCTCTAAACATGTAAACTGATCTGAAAGGGTTTTCTTAAACATGTGAACTGATCTGCACAGGATTTTCTGAATGAGTGAATTGGTCTGAGAAGGTTTCTCTACGTAAGTGAACTGATTTCTACGCAGTTCTCTAAACAAAGGAAACTTTCTGACCAGACGCTGCGCTTCCACAAAAAGAAACCCAGCGATGATTCAGAGGCGGAGGAGGAGAAGGTCTGGGGTGCTGCGTCTTCCAAGGCTAAAAATACACCTAGCCATCAGGGAAGGTAATCCTTCAAAAATGCATCTGGCTGTGTATGAATTCTTAACGAAGGGTGGCTTTTTGCAAAAGATCCAAGGGGCGATTCCCATTTATCATTCAAGTGAAACAAACAGATACATACAGACACAGACACACAAAATAGCAGACCTAAGCAGAAAGTTTGTCACCTAAAAGCTTCTTGCTGTCCAGTTTCTGCCTGTTCAGGGGACTGGTGCCGTAGAGCAAGGTGTGATGCTCTGAATGGACCGTCTGGATCTCATCCAGTGTGGCCTTTCTTCCCCGAATCCTCTGCTCAGAGATACCAGGGGATTCAGTACCTTTCAGTTTGCCTTAATTCAACGAGCAAAAACAACTGCACATCTGTCCTCTGGCCACTAGGTGGCGCCTCACCTCACAGCGGTTGAGCAGTCCAGTCTCCTGCAGACGGGACCACACGCTCTGGATCCGCCCGGCGTGCTCTGGGTGTATGTGGGTGTTTCCGCACATGCACTGGTGCTTCAGCATGAAGGTATCATACACCACACCTGTGACAGGCAGAGAGCCACCCGCACATGAAGGGGAAGTCTCACTCTGGACCTTTCACTCTTCTGTCATTCAATAAGCTTTATCCTTCAGTTAGGTTTAGTAAGATGGAAGGAGAAGACCAATGACTAACATCTGAGAATACTTCATTTGAAAAATCCTCTGCGTCTCTGGTTTTACTTACAGTTGGTTCAGCTTTTTCATGTCAGTTGTGAAGAATGTCACAAAACATGACAAATTGGTTATGAAGGAGGTTATATATAGGATATATAGTTATATAGAGGTAAGCACATGCAGCCAAATATACCCCCTCAGCTGCACAAAAATGACAAAATGTCAGGAAAATATCTTTTGGCTCCAAATATTCTTACAGAACTCATTTTCACCACTATTTATTCTAAAATACGTCACCACTTTTATAACTCTTGTCTGTGTTTCAATTTCCCTGTGATTTTTCCTTCTTTGCTCACATATAATTAACCCAAATACTTGCACTTCTCCCTGTGTGATTGCTCTTGGCAGCTGAAATCATTGCAATGCAGAAAGATGATTACAATAACATGTTTTACCTTACTTGTAACATTACCCAGAAACACCTGTTCAGCTAGGCAATTGCTTCCTTTTTACATCCGAGTTCACAATAATACTTGGGCCAGTATTTAATCTGTGTGTTCTGGTTATGTATTCTCATAAGCAGGTACGTTTTTGCTCATTTTTACTATAGAGTACTACTAAAGAGTACTAAATGTGGGGATGGCTGTGCAAGAGCTATCGCCCACTAATTGCACTGAACCTCACTTCTCTTCATTCAAGTGGTCACTAATACATACAGGATGGGATCTCCACAGCTACTTCTTTTAAGGGCAAAAAACAATGCAAGAATGTATGATTCATTGTAGCAAAATCAAAGGAAAAAAGTGTCCCTACCAATTGATTACTTATCTGATAACTGTTGCTCTCTTGTCTTTTGCAGGTATGATGTGGTATTGATATGGAAATGATGCCAAAAGGCAGAAAGCAGTGACATCAGTGAGGGTCTTACCTGTCGTAAAGAGGTGCTTAATTGGAGTTTCGCAGGTGGGGGCACCCTTGAGGCTGGCAGTAGCTGGGGAGGACTGGGCCCTTCCCAGAGGTCTGTGGGGCATGCCAGTGATTGACAGGGATGCCTGGAACAGGTTGAGCTGCTGCAAGTGCTGCTGGTCCGAAAACTGCAGGGGAGACAGGAAACGGAAAATCATCAGGCAAAGGCTATACAAATTTGCATGAAGAATAGCATGCCGGGCACATATTACTGAATTACACCCCTAATAAACACAGTTCTGCCACTGGGAGGATTTCTGCAGCTGCCCATAAACAAATAGTGCACTGCTTAAAAAAAACACGACCAGTTCCATCCAGCCCCAAACAGACTAAACATGGACCTTTCTGGAGAGATTAACAGTGCGCACGGGTGCCTGTACGTGCCATAAAGACCTGCAGGGTGTCCACTGGCCAAAATCTCCTCCGCTGAACGCACTCTGTAAACACACGCCCCAGAGCGCAGGATCTGCTTTTTGTCGAGACGCAAACAGCAAATACCTGAGTCGGGGGCAGTGCATTGTGGGAGCGTGCAACCACCCACAAATGGTAGTGAGGGCTCTCGGCCCGAGAGATCAGATTAACTGATACCGCCCTGTGTCCCTTCCCTCATTCAAAACAGGCATCAGCCTAAAGCTTGGAGTGTGGGCGACGTGTCGTTCTCCGGGTTCGGAATGGGAGCCCGGTGGGAGTCACCGCTCGCACACACCCCTCTCCATTGAGACGCACACCTCCATCCTCTACAAGCTCATCTGCATTCAGGTTGAGCGGACAGTGAGAAGAGCAGCATTAATGAGGCGAGTGCGAGATGGGCAGAAGTTTGACACAGTGAGGCTTTGCTTCTGTGCCAGTAACAGACTGCTTTGGCATGCATACGCACACGCAGACACACAGACACGCATGGACATGCACACAGACGCACACACACACGTACACAGAGAGAGCAAGAATAAGGCTACAAAGGCCATGATCCCTGGTGGGTCACAATTGCGGGCAGAGTGAAAGGATGGGGGTGGGGTGAGGGACTGAATGGGGGGAGGAGTGGGCAGGGAGTGACTCATCCTGAAATGCAGAGATGAGTCATAGAGATGGGCCCATTCACAGTTCTCTACTCACTCAGTTGTGAGAAGGCAAAGAGGATGGGTGTGTGTGTGTGTGTGTAATACAGAGAGAGGGTTGCTGTGAGACAGCAGAAACAGAGACAGATATGCCTCCTCCTACATTATGAAAAAATACCACAAAACTAAAGCAAAATAAAATGTCCCAACAATTTTTTCTCCAAAAAAGAAACAACAGTGAGTAAAAATCCAGCACTTACTCACTAACTATATATTAACCAGACAGACATAATGAACTAGACAGAAATAATAATCAATCCAACAAATTCTTTTTATAACTATGTGTAAGACTTCACTGTACAATTATCATTATCATAACTACAACAGGTAACAACTGTATCTGCTCCCTCATTTAACAGTATATTGTACTGTTAATGTACATTTGTACTGTATACTATTTCATACCAATAGGGCGTCATCAATTGTAAATGAGATAATTTAAGAGCGAGAGCCTGAGGTTTATCTGGGTGTTTTTGTGACATCTATTTCACTCTTATGGAAGTGGCAAGGGAGGGGTCATCTAGCCAGACGCAAGCAGCCCCACTGAACCCCTGGCCGAACCTTGCAAGTTTGTGGCACCTCGCTGAAAAAGCACTGCAGCAACCGTTCTAATAAAAGCAGGAAACAGCTGAATGGAACCGCCGCTGTCCTTTATGGCTGAGAAACTGATCCGCTTTCTAGAATTGGTCCCAAATGAGTATCTGCGCTGCATTCAGATACTGCAGCTTCTCCACAATGCTGTGCTGGAGAAACAGATTCTCCTTTAAATGTAAACCAAACCTAAAATTAGTTGGAAATCTCAGTTTTTAAACCTGAGTACTGCCTCTTAAGCACAACCCACAGGACTCTTGAACCCTGCCGCACCAATTGTTCAATGTGCCGATTACCTAATTAGTGCTGGAACAGGGGGACAATGCGGCCCGAAGAAAGCCACAAACCACCACAAAAAGATCATTTGTCCACTTTAGCTCCACAACAGCCTGCCTTACGAGGATGAGTCATTCGAGGGGGAGGGAACCGTCATGTTTTCTCTTTGTCTCCGCATATTAAGAAGGCGCTGACACCCCAACAATTAGGAATGCCTCGCAGTCCACTCCACACGCCCCCGACCCCAATGACGCAGTGTTTTTGCAGCTAGGGCAGCTCAGTGGTTGCTTGAATTCACCATTTCATTTCCTACTGCCTCTGTGTGTGCCAAGCGTCTGTGCTAAATGATCTTTTTTCTGAAGGGGGAACGTTCAACATTTATCAGCAGGCTTGGCAGGATTCTTTGTCCGAGTTCTGATGGCCGAAACATTTGTTTTAAGCACATATTTCTGATGCACGCTGACATACTGTATATTTTCTGGAAGTCATAGGACTAGGCTCCAACAGGTAAAAATGTGAAAGTGGCCAATAAAGAAATGCACAACCAAATTCACCATTTTAATGAAAAACCATAGTAGCTCTATAATGAAGCACTCCTTTAGTCTGTTTACATTACAGGATCAAAAAATTTTATATGTTTTTCAAACTGTGTACATCACACTAATGTTTCCCACTTCATCTAGACATTCAAGCATTGAAATATTTGCAGCCAATTAATGTAT